>NW_018251804.1:17550-28363 GCF_001263595.1 Phalaenopsis equestris | reverse complement strand
TATATATATATAATTAAAGAGAAGCTTGTGGCTCCTTACGCGGTAATATAATATGCGTTTACAAAAGTGGGGGAGGGAAAGTGGATCCCCATCTAAAAGCAAAAAGAAATACATCAAAGTTCTAAGGGTTTCTCTTTCCACATTACAAATCCACACAATAAAAAGAAAAGAAAAACATAAAAGTATAGTATACCCAAAAATACATGTAATCCAAAAACTGTATACCAATAAAAAAAGTATACCTAAAAAATGACATGTACACCAAAACACAATATTTCAGTGGAGGTGGAAGGCAGAAAAAGAAACAGGACCAAGAGCATTCTGAGGCAGTGCAAATCACATTGAAGGGCAGCAACAAATCTCTCACAAAGAGTAACCTCCAAACCTGCAAGTAAACCAATCCTGTACCACAAAATAGAGAGATTGCAAGGAACTTGTGGGGCCTGAGTAAGTGTAAACAACTTCAGATTCATTTTAGATGAGGGAGCATCTAAAGTGCAAAATAAAAGCATAGAGAGATGACGTTCAACAAACAAATAGAGTATAAAACCCAATAGGGTTGATAGCAAAAATAGTAGGAAGTAAGGCTCAGCAAAGCACTGGAATCCTATCTCAAAAAATAGAGATGGTGGCAGTATGTATTTCGAGAAAAATTGATGCAGTATATTGAAGCAGTAAACATAAATCTAGTCTCAACAACCACAAGAAAACCTATTAACCCCATTCATGCAAAAAGTATAACAAGATGAGGAAATCAAGTTCAATCCAGGAGCAAAAAAACTATTCAAAGAAGCCCATCCAATGAAATCCTTAAAAAAGGTCAGTATACAACACCTACACACTCTATCTAAAAGTGCATTCCAACTATAATGTGGACTGTATCTCCATGCATCATAAATAAAACCATAAGAATGGACACAAAAGCCTAGCACAACAAAGATAATAGTGAACAACACAAATGGATTATGTTTGAACATAAGGGGCATCCAGTCACTTTTAATAAGTGTGAGTAATGAATGAGGAGGAGTATCAACTACCAATGCACCATGCACTCCCTTTTTTTATAACCAATTAGCAGGGGTATTTCCCTCTTTTTTATTAAAAGTGTATTGTATATGGAGCTGATGCACCTCAATAATGGTTCTGATTCTTTTCAACAAAGTGATAAGATACCAAATAGGTTTTAGCTTACTCGTGAGAATGTAAACTAATCCTTCAAAATCCGTTTCCACCTCAACAAAGCAAAAAATGAGGCAAGATAGCTGTCTGTAGAGCAGCAAGCACTGCACGAGTCTTAGCTTCAAGAGAAGAAGCAGTACAAGGGGAAGCAAAAAAAGCAATACATTGCCCATAAGCATCTCTAAATAAGCCCCCCACCCCAGCATAATCAAAAGTATAACTATCATCAATGTTCACTTTAATCCAACCTTGGGGGGGAGGGTGGAGCCCAAATGATTAAAATAGGCCTCCTACTACTCCTAGAGGAATGAGAACCAACAACACTATTAGCTAATGTACATGCTTTATTAAAGTTAGATACAACTAAAGAAATGATAGTAGTTAAAGTGTGACTAGATTCCTCATACTTATGACTATTCCTAGCCATCCAAAAGAACCAAACCACAATCACAGGAAAATAAGATAACTTTTTGTTTTTAGAGAAATTAATTTCCTTCCAGATAGCTAAGGGACGTTTTACCCACAAATCAAGGGGCCAATTAATGTCGAAATAGCACCCCCAACATATTCCAAACGTCTCTAGCAAATGGGCAATAAAAAAAACATGATTAGATGATTCTGCTTCCTTCTTACAAATATAACAAAAATAAGCAAGTTTTAACTCTTTCAGTTTAAGAATATTATCTAAAGGGAGCAAGATATGAAAATATCTCCACAAAAAGAAAGAAATAGAAGGAGAGATGTATTGATGCCATGTATAAGAGCTCCATTTCCAGTGAGTGAAAGTGTGTAAATGAGAATATAACATTTTTGTAATAGGAATAGTTGCAATAGAAGAGCCAGCTCACCAACTAAAGAAGTTAATTTAGTTAAGTTCCAGTGACCATCAGTCCAACAGTCAGAAACCAACATATAAGTTTCCGTTAAATCATTCGGCAAGCTAGTGTGAGTAAAAAGCCCCCATTCATCATGCTAGAAGGAAATGCTTCCATTTCCTACATCCCAAAACATAAAATGAGAAGTCACATCCCGAACAGAAATAACAGACTTCCAGAGTTTAGAATCTCTCACCTTCCATGTAACAGTCCAGGGGTTAAAAGGATTTACAATAGCGCGATCTTCAGCAGATTGGTGCTAGATGTGCCAGATTGGTGCTAGATGTGCCATCTGATATAGAGTTGGTACATGATGCATTAGATTCAATGCATCTAGACACTTTGGAAGGATATTTTATGAAAGGATATGTCTCTTAGATCAATGGACATGTTATTTGAATTCAAAAGAGTTGAATTTTGGACAAAATTTTTGAGGGAAAATTTTGAATTCTATTTAGAGGGAGGCAACCTTCAATAAAAGAGAGGAAAGTCTAGGGCTTGAAGGGGGGAGTAGAGGTGTGTGGCGTGAAGGAGAGTTAGAGAGAGAGAGAAAGTCAAGGGTTGTAAGATGAGAGGGAAGGTGAGAGATTTCTTCTTTTACACTTCTAAGAGAGAATTGAGAGTGCTTGTAAGGAGAGAAAGACTTGGAGAAAACTTCTAGGAGTTTTCTTGGAAAGGATTGTGAGATAAGTTGTGTCTTTTATTTCATTTATTTTGTAAACTTATTTTTATTAATGAAATCCTTATTTTGGCGTATCCTTCTCATGAATTTTGAGTAGTCTTCTTTATCCTTCTCCCTACTTTGAGATATGGTTTTGTAAAGAATTAATTTTGTTTTATATGATTTTAAATGTCAAATTTATGATGATTTGAACTCAAATCTTCATTTACTTTTCAATCTAGCCAATTGAAATGTTAAAATGTGTTGAGAAGACCACCCTCATGAAATTAGGTGTAAGTATTAACATGGGGATAATCACATTTGATTTCATGGTAGAGTATTTTATCCATGGAATTAGGTGTAAAAAAATAGGGAAACATACTTTGTTGGATGCAGAATTAAAGATCTTAAGGTGATAGATTAAAATCCCTAATTTGGTTCAGTTGATTGGAAACTGATGTGAGATGGTTAGCCCTCAAAAGAGGGAGTAGTGGGAGCTCTAGAGTAGCAGTCAGTATCCTCCTAGCCTAAAGATGAAATTAGGTACCAAACTCTGGATTAATCAATGTTCTTTATACATTCGAAGAGATTGCTCCTATTTGACACAAAACAGTCTTTATATATATTTTCAAATGATTTTAATTTCTTCACAAACCATATATTGATTGTAAAGGGGGAGGATTCTTTCTTAAATTTGAAATTTTTATCATAACAATTTCATAACAGCATAGTTTTAATTTTCATAATTTTACTTTTGAAAGTTTGCTATTTAATTTTGTTAACTTTGT
Organism: Phalaenopsis equestris; assembly: GCF_001263595.1. Taxonomy (NCBI): domain Eukaryota; kingdom Viridiplantae; phylum Streptophyta; class Magnoliopsida; order Asparagales; family Orchidaceae; genus Phalaenopsis; species Phalaenopsis equestris. Next base: position 24,860 of record NW_018251804.1, on the reverse strand, counting down.
CTCTCAACTGCATTTTATTTAGCATTCACCTATTACTTAATATTCAAACTTCACACTTTACTTTTTGTATTTTCAAAGTATTACTTTACACTATAATTTTAATAACTTCTTTATAGGAATTTCCAACTTCCCTGTGTGATTGATATCTAGGACTCCATTAGAGCCCTTTATTACTTGAGCGATACATATACTTGTGTTATTTTTAAAGGGTATTTGACAGTTTAAAGATTTTAAAAGATAAAACTACTTTAACTAAAGTTATTTTGCTGAGAATAATTTGCATATTTTCAATTGCATATGTCGTGTGTTTTTTGTAATATGGAAAAATATTTGCAAAATCAACACACTAAATCCACCAGCATCAAGTTTTTGGCCCCATGACACGACTAAAAATTACCTACTTTTTCATATATATTTTATGCTTAATTTTAATGATTTTTAATGATATTACACTTTAAAGGAAGTTATTTTGCATATTTTTTGGTTTCAGGTACAGGAAATAGAGTTTTGGAGAAAGTGAAGCAAAAATCGTGCAATTTGGAGTAAAAACGAGCAAGAAAAAAAATTCTAACTTGGCACATTTTGATATGTCTTTCTATGCTTAATCTACTTTACATTTCTCACATATTTTTGAATGAAATTACACTTTAAACAAAGGTTATTTTCATTATTATTTTGTAGGTATATCTGTTAGGAGCAAAACACAACTAAACGGGCCGAAACAGAGCCAAACAGAGCAAAAGAGTGGAGCTACCGCAAAGTTGCACATGATGCGCCAAACCGTAGGATGATGTGCCAAAATCTAGAGAACTGGGGTATGACGCGCCAGAGATAATTTTTTGTGGGTGAAGGCAGTTCAGGACATATTTTGGGCAAATTTTCAAAGGGACACTTGTTCTAAACACCCCTTAGAGTGATTCAATGCATCTAGACAAATTTGAAGGCTCTTTTATGAAGGGATATGTCTCTTAAATCAATGGACATGTCCTTTGAATTCAAAAGAGCTGACTTTTGGATAGAAATTTGGAGGTAATTTTGAATTCTTTTTTTAGGGAGGCAGCCTTTTATAAAGGAGAGGAAAGTCTAGGGCTTGAGGGGAGTTTTTGTGTGAGGAGTTTCGGGTGTGGCGTGTGTGTGTGTGTGAGTGAGTGAGTGGCATAAGAGTGAGAAGAAGGAAAGAGAGAGAGGGAGAGAGAAAGTCAAGGGCTTGGAGAATTTCTTCAAGTATTGAAAGAGGAGAGGGAAGGTGACAAATTTCTTCTTCATTATATTTTTAGGAGAGAATTGAGAGTGCTTGTAAGGAGAGAAAGGCTTTAACAGAACTTATAGAAATTTTCTTAGGAAGGATTGTGAGATAAGTTGTGTCTTTTGTTTCTTTTATTTCGTAAACATGTTTTAATTAACAAAATTTGTGTATTTTTGTATCCTTCTCATGAATTCTGAGTAGTCTTCTTTATCCTTCTCCCTACAATGAGATTTGGTTTTGTGAGGAATTGATTTTATTATATACGGTTTTAAATGTCAATACATTGTGATAATTCAAACTCCGCTCTTCATTTTCCTTTCAATTTGGCAAATTGAAATGTTAAAATATGTTGAGAAACATATGTTTTGAAAGGGCTATGATTTCTACAATATAGGGGATAATCACATTTAATTCCATGGGAGAGTATTTCATCCATGGAGTTGGGCACAAATAAATAGGAAAATATACTTTGTTGGATGCAGAATTAGAGATTTTAATGTGAAAAATTAAAATCTCCAATTTGGTCTAGTTGATTGAAAACTGATGTGAGATTATTAGCCCTCAGGTGAGGGAGTAGTGGGAGCTCTGGAGTGGCAGTCGGTATCCTCCCAGCCTAACCACAGAATTAGAGACCAAACTCTGGATTAGTCAATATTCTTTATGCACTCGGAAGAGGGTAAAAAGTAGGATTTCTCCAATTTGGATTAAAATAATATATATATATATATATATATATATATATATATACATCTCTACATTTTTTTTAAGGAGCATTATTCGACTCCCTACATGTTGATCATTTAAAGTAGTACAAAAGTTTCAAAGGAGGGGTTCCCAAACAAAAGGAGAAGACCAATCCTCAAAATTTCTTACAAGAGAGTAAAACAACTAAGTAAAGAGAAAAAGGGAAAAGCTCCAGGACACTAAATCCCTTTTAGTTGACTAGTCTTGAGTCTGAGGTGAGGAGTCTTCAACTTGTCACCATGGAGTAAGAGGGCAAGAGGGGTAGGAGGTCTTGTATCAACAGAAATAGAGTTTGCATAGATTCCTTGTCTGGCCAACCAATTAGCAGGTTAGTTTCCTTCTCTGTATATGAAAGACATTTGGACTGTAATCTTCTTGTAAAGTTTGTCAATTTTCTGCTTCCATTGCATATGATGCCAAGAGGATAGCTGATCAGTGGTAAGCAAGGTGATCAACTGTAAAGAGTCTACCTCAATCCACACTTTCTGCCATGTTACTTTCTGTGCAAATGTAAGGGCCTAGTAAACAGCAATGAGCCCACCTTCAAGAGCATCATTGGCCACTGTAGGAGCATGAAAAGGTGGGACCATGAAAGAATAGCAGACAATTGCTGGAGGAATTTCTGAAACCCCCCCACCCCTGCACCCCTTTTAGAGAATCTACCATCAGTGTTAATTTTCATGGTTTGAAAATCAGGAGGTTGTCAAGTGACTGTCTCAATTCTGTTGTGACTATTGATAGCACTGGTCTGAGACAGACTTATGCTTGGGAAGTTCTTAACCTGATTAGCTTGTTTAAATACGAAACACAGTTTCTAGTCACCATGGTGTGTTGAGTAATCTTATCTTCATGTTTGTTGTTGTTCCTACACATCCACAAGAACCAAGCCACAATGAAGGGGATAAATAAAAGGAATAGACTCCCCTTGCTTACTTTTCCAGCTATGCCAACCAGCTTTAAGACTAGAGCAGTCCTTATCCAAGTTCACACCTTTAATCTTAGTAAGGAGTTCTTTCCACACATCTTGAGCAAACTCGCAATTGAAAAATAGGTGGTTATTATTCTCTTCAAATTTCAGACAGAGATAGCATCTAGAGGGTCCTCTTAATCCCTAAAGTTTAAGAATATCATCAGTTGGCGGGAGGTTGTTGAAGAATCCCCAACAGAAGAAGGATATGGAAGGGGATAAAAATATGTTCCAAATGGCTTCACCCCAATTGACCTTATCCCATTCACTTAACTTAGCATATATAGCTTTAGTCAAGCTTTGGTTAGTGTAGCTGTGCCAAATGATCCTATCTTTTCTGCCTTTATCAAACTTAGTCTTAGTGACTTGAGATAGGTGAGGCTCTTGTAGAATGGATTGGAGCTTAGGAACATCCCAGGAGTCCCCATCCCAGAGGTCATAGACTGAGAGTTCAGGGTTAAAATCTGAAGGGGAGGGCCCAAGACAGTCCTTTGGGCACTAGTTGTCAAGCCAAAAGCTCACTTTGCCATTCCCCAAATCCCATGTAAACATGTCTTCAACTAGCTCTCCAATTTTCAGCATATTAGTCTAGATTCTGGAGTCCCCCGAGCTTCTTGGTAATTAGGGAAGGGTGTTGGCCCTTGCAATACTTGCCATACATGAATTTGGCCCACAGGGAAGTTTGTGTTCTGAAGTGAATCCACATCTTAATTTATTTGTGCTAATTATTGGAGACCCTTGAATCCCAGCCCCCCAGCTGCAATTAGTTTGGCTATCTTCTGCCATGAAGCCCAGTGTAGCTGCTATCTTTGACCTACCCATAAGAATCTTTTGAATGCTCTCTCCAACTGAATTTGGGTGCTTTTCTTGAGGTAGTTGGTTTGGAGAATATAAGAGGGGAAAGTAGTTAAGATGCTTCTAAGGAGATTAATTCTACCCCCATTAGACAGGAAAGAATGAGACCAGCTAGATAGAGTTTTCTGTATTTTCTGCAATACCTCATCAAATTGGGTCATTTTTTATCTCCCCCATGAGTTGAACCCCTAAATATTTCACAAGGTCCCTAGCAGCAGAGAAGCCAGCGTAATTGGAGATCCAATACTTGATATTGGAAGAAGCCCTTTTGTTAGATATAAGTTGGCATTTAGTAAGGCAGAACTCCATGCCAGAGTAATTTTGAAATTGTTGTATACATTTATAAACTTTCTTCACAACAATATTTTAGACAATGGAAAATATCATAATATCATCAACATACATGAGGTGGGAAATTGCTATATTGGATTTGTGGTGGAATCTATAGTACTATTGGTTGAGGATGTTCCTGTCAAGCATTCTAGAGAAGTAATCCTTAGCAATTATAAAGATAATGGGAGAAAGTGGGTCACCTTATTTTAGTCCTCTGGTAGCTGTGAAAGACCCCTTGAGTTGGCCATTGATTAGAATGGAGTGGTTGTTGTTAATAAGCCACCTTCGGATGAGATTTTTAAATTCTGGTTGAAAACCTCTAGCTGCAAGTATCCCCAAGATGAAATTCCAGTCAATGGTGTCATAAGCCTTCTTGATATCTAATTTGTAAATGAGGTTACCCCCTCTACTGATTTTATCTAAATCCAGAGTGAGTTCTTGTGCCAACAACACATTATCATTAATGGATCTACCTTTAATGAAGATAGTTTGGTTTGGACAGATAATCTTGTCAAGATGTGGTTGAAGTCTTCTCACAATGATCTTGCTTATGAGTTTGCTCAAGACAGAAGTAAGGCTTATATGCCTGTAGTGATCCCAAGTCTTCTGCAAATCTCCTTTAGGGGTATGCACAATAGATGTGTTACTAAAATAGCTGGGGAGATTGACTCCTCTGAAGAAACTCTTAATTGCCTCCACCACCTCCTTCTTGATGATGTGCCATGCTTTTTTATAGAAGTCAGCGGTGAAGCCATTAGGGCCAACTGCTTTAGAGCTTTCAATTGTGTTCAAGGCTTCCCAAATTTCCTCATCAAAAGGGAGTTCAATAAGATTCAGCTGACCAGTGTAACTTGATTCTTCAGCAAAGTATTCTTTATAGTCAGTATTGAGATCAACAGAAGAATTCTGGAGGGAGCTGTAGTACTTAACAAAATCCTTAGCTATAAGTTCATTGTCATTGATCCATCTGCCCTCAGTATAATATATGAAGTGTATGGTATTGCACTTCCTCTTGTAACTTATATAGGCATGGTAGAACTTAGTGTTTCTGTCCCCTTCAGTAAAACTGTTAACAGAAGCTTTTTGTTTGAGTAGCATATCCTGGATGTCAATAGCTTTATTCAGATTAGTCTGGGCAGTAAGCAACTCAGTTTCAGTGGCAGAGTTATTTTGAACAGCAACCTCAAGCCTCTCAACCTCTTTCTCAGCAGATAAGACATTGGAGAAAACATTTCCAAAAGTTTCCCAACCCCACTTCCTCAATGCTTTGCTGGTTTTATGATGCAGAAGGCTTAGCTTAATTAAAGGGCCAGTGTGTTCAATTCCAATCCAGTTAGAAGCCACACAGTTAATGAAAAGGGGGTGGGTGGGTAGGCCACATGTTTAGATATGTGAAAGGGGGGTGGAGTGAGGTAGTACATGGTGAAGTTATGGAGATGAGGAGTGGACTGTGGTCTGAACCAGTGAGGGTTAGGTGGGTAACAAAAGTACGGAGGTAATGTTTTTGTCAGTGGTCATTGACTAACATCCTATCAAGTCTTTCCCATAGAAAACCCCTCTTCCAAGTGAACTTAGGACCCTGGCATCCTAAGTCAAACAAACCAGGCCGCTGAATTTGGTCATTAAAATAAGTCATTTTGGATAGGTTGGGAGGTATCCCTCTAGATTTCTTAGCTGCATTAGTGATACAATTGAAATCTCCACCTACTATCCAAGGAGAATCCATATTAGTGCTGAGGAGATGTAAGCCCTCCCAAAGCTCATGTCTATCAGCTTTTAGACTACCAACATAAATAGAAGTAGCATACTCCAGATGGCCTTGTACAAACAGTGAAAGGTGTATGAACTGAGGATGATCCATTATAATGCTCCAGTGTATTTCTTTCCTACAAAAGAACCAAATTTTATTATTTTTGTTATCATCTTAAGAAAAACCAAGGAATCTTTGAATAATTCTCTGTGAGTTATGCTGAACCAAAGGTTCATGAATAGCAAAGCACCACAGTTTGTATTTTTTGTTGAGATATATGCGTCTTTTTAAAGACTGAGGATGGGCTATGCCTCTAATATTCCAACATAGCATATTAATCATGGGGGGGATTGTAATGGGGAGAAGGCTGGGATCTTGATCTGGTCCTTCCTCTAGAAGGAGGAGGTCCCCCATCTTCAAAGCTTCTATGAACCCAATATTACCATCCCTTAAATTCTGCACTTCAGATTGAACCTTTTTCTTCTTTTTAGATTTCTGTGTTTGCCATTCCTCTTCCATTAGGTGTTTCATCTCAGCTATAACATTCTTTTGAGGAGCTTCTATTACAAGAGTAGTTTTCTGGTTGAACTCCTTGGATTGCACCACCTTATCTAAAGGAACTGATAGAGGTGTTATAATATTTATCTGACTCACCTCCTCCCTGATTTGTCTGGGGGAAGTATTAGTCGGATCTGTGGAGCCAAATGGAGCTGTAGAGCTTCTGGGTGTATCTAGCATGTCCTCCAAATTCCCAGTTGGAGAGGGTTCCACACCAACTGAAGTTTCTGGGGGAATAGGCTGAGTATACCTTTCCTGAGTTACCACAGTCTTATTTGGGGGGTGAAGCCTGAAACATCTATCCTTGGTGTTTCCAAACATCCTGCAATGATGACAGTAGTATGGTTTCTGTTCTAACCTCACTTTTTTTCCAGAATCCCTCTTTGTCATTACCAATCCAAATTCTATTGATTTCAGGAAGAGTTACATCTCTTTCAATGAGAATTCTGGTTAGGGAAGATCTGGCTTTGTTGTATGTGAGAGCATCTACCTTCATAGGTCTCCCTATTGCACTTGCAATATTAAATAAAGTATTGAGATTCAAATACTGAATTGGGAGGCCAAGTAATTTAAACCATAAGGGAACTATTGGGGGTTCCTTACTAGGGTCAAAATCAGGGTCCCATTTCATAATTTTCATGGTGGTGCCTCCAATTTGAATAGCTTGTTTTGCAAATAGTCTAGCATAGTCTTCCTCCCCTGAGAGTTGTATAAGTAGATGTCTTCCATCTAGAATTCCAATCTGCCAATCTCCATTGAATTTTAAGGAAGCAAAGTAATTCCTAACTAATTCCATTTTGGGTGGCCAAGAAGAAATTTTCCCACCAAGGTAAATTTTACTTGATCATTTAGGTTAT
>NW_018251804.1:7792-16686 GCF_001263595.1 Phalaenopsis equestris | reverse complement strand
TATATATATATATATATATATATATATATATAATTACTTCACTAACCATGTACTTATTGTAAAGGGGAATGATGCATTCTTAAATTTGAATTCTTCGTTCCAAAACTTTATTTAGTCTTAGTATATTTAATTTTGAAGTTTAGAAATTAGTTTGGTTCTTTTATTTAGATTTCTGTTAGCATTCATTCAACCCATTTTAACTTGTCTTTCTTAATTTAATTTTTATAGTTTAAATATTGTGATTTATGTTATTATAATAAGAATTTCCATCCTCTAAAACTAAGACTTTATAGTAGTAGACTAGAAATAACCTAAGGGATTTTTAAGGGATTTCTTACTGCACTACTTTGTGGGATCGATACTGGGGTTTTTAAAAAAGCCCGCTATATTACTTGAAGTGATACGTGCACTTGCGTAGAACTCTTAGTGTGTGAACTATTTTATATATTTTATATAACATTTCTATTTTTCACATTAAATACTTAATATAAATTGGGTCAAGATTTTGGCCATATTTTTGAAAGCTAAATTACCGCATAATTTTTGGAAGGGTCAAGTTTTTGGCAGTGTTACTGGGGATTTATATTGACATAAAACATGTAGAAACACAGCACACACTAGGGGCACATCAAGTTTTTAAAATCCCCCAAACTTAAACGTTGTTTGTCCTCAAGTAACCCTTTTACTACATAAAAATATGAGTTAGGATGAATATTAACTTATAAAATTCTATAATTTAGTTTAATAAATAAAATAGTATAAGAAAAACTTTTATAAACTTAGATTAAAACTATAAGTATAAAAATACTTACTAATCAAATCTAAGAGTTCTCAATCTACATTTATTTCAAGAAGAACTATAACTTATTATATCAAGGATACTTAGAATATTCATATGAAAAAATTTTTTAATGGCTACTAATATTCCAATACAAGTTTAGAAAATGTAATAAAGCCTTTTCCTTAAGTTGATTCAAGTGAAGCAAATTTTTGATTAGGCATTTCCTCAAGCTTCTCCTCACTCCTTTTTCTATTCTATTCTTTTATTCTTTTCTTTTTCTTTTCCTTTTTTTTAAGGATCTTTTCAATCCTTTCTTTTCTATTCTTTTTCAAGTGAGGATTATTATATCTCGATAGCCTTTAATAATTTTGAACTTCACTATCATCTTTTTAAAGTTGAAACTTTTTACCTTTCTTCACTTTATAAATTCATATTTTTTTATGATTTTTCATAAAGTTTCATTCTTTTCTTCTTACATGAAACTCTAAAATTCCTAGTACTTCAAAAATACAATTTTTTATACTTTAAATAGAAAAACATAGTCTTATCCTTTCATACCAATTATCTTTAACTTTAGAATTGACCTTTGTTATTACAAACTTTTACCTAAATTTACCATAATATTTACAAACATAAATATAGTCATTTAAAGTTAAACTCTAATATCCAAGGTCATGCTAAATTAATTCTAAAAATACAGTTAATTAAGGGAAAATAAAATTTAGTTTGCTTCTTTTTTTTATGGAAATTTTTCTCCCCCCCCCTAAACTTGAATTTTTAAATATTTTACACTTAATTCCATAAAATGTAGCAGGAAGAAAAAGTAAAAGTTGAATCTACTAACTACTACAACATCCTCTATCAAATTCATATACATTCATAATCAGGATAGAATGACTACATAAGAAAGTAAATCTAGCCTAAAACATGCATGCAATAATGCTAAACTAAAAAGAAGTATACTAATTTTAAAATTTATCTTTCTTCCTACCCCAAACTTGATTTTAAACATGTGTAACATTCAATACAAAAATATAAGCAGGAAGAAAAACGGTTCATAAATTCTATCTATCACAAACATTTACAAGCATTCATCAGGACATAATAATATGCAATAGAAAGTAAGTCTAAAATAAAACATGCTTAATAAAATGGAAAGAGAGATCTAACAAGCAGAACAAGTATCAGCTTAAGAATATATATTTTATGTGTTCTCCAAATATTTATATTACTATAAAACAGGAAAAAACACACATGATAGTTGAGGTCCATTCTTCCTCTAACTCAATGCATCTCACTAACTTACTTCCAATTTATAATGGAATCACTGCACATATATATTGGGTACTTATAAATGACTTTAAAGATTCTAACAAAGATAAGATTATCCCTGATACATTGGGTCACGAACACCAACCTCAGGTGTCACCATATTTCTTTAATTAAGCACCTCTAGCAGTTATAAAGATAGTGTAAATTCATCCACATGTTACTCATCAAATAGGTTAGCTACTCCTATCAAATGAAAACAAAGTCAGTGAGAAGAAGTAAAAAAATTAAGATGGACTTGTCACTATCAAAATTAATGATGACTCTTGTAAAACATAAGTCTAAGTGAGACCCGAGACATAGTGAACTCTTCAATCCAACTACTACAAGACAATATATAGGTCTAGCCATAATAAGATGTTAAGGAATCACATTCCTCGTGACACACAAAAATCAAATCAAACCACTACCAATCCAAACATCTACCAATCATTAATCAAACTCATCAATTCACACTAAAGCAAACACAATACAACACATAACTCTCAAGCACACTAAATCAAACAACACTAATAACTATGGGTTGCCTCCCATAAAGCGCTTTGTTTAATTTCGTCAGCCCATAAATGATTCCACCTAGATCAAAGTTCCATTTAAGTAATCCTTTCAATCACTCAATCTTTTCCAGGTCTAGAAATTCCTACAAAATCCTCAAATTTAAAATTTTCTTTCAGATCTTCCTTTTCAGATTGATTCATATCCTTGTTCCTCATATTTCTTTGTAGATCTAATATTCTTCTAGTGATTTTCTCAATTTTCATATTAAGATCATCATTAAATTATATAATAAATGGATCCCTAAAATATAATTCATGATCTCTCAAATTTTGGATCAGATTCTCTCTAGATAATTCAAATTCTAGATCAAATTCTTCTAGGTTACTCTTCTATTCAGGGTTGTCTTTCAATTCTTCGCCTTGGCACTGAGTAAATGGTAGAGGTGGTCTTTCTATATTTATCTTAGTTGAGGAAATAGGTTTTTCTAATTTCTTTAGAATTATTTCCGTTGGTCTTTCAATCTCCATATCCTCCTTTCTCAACTCAAAGTTCTTTTCAAACATATCCTTGAATTCTATTCTAAATATTCATTCAATAATATTAAATTGCTCATCATTTATATCCTTAGGATTTATCTCAGGGTCCCAGGTAAAATCTCTAGGGGGTTAACTATTAATTGCATTAAAAATCTGCCTCAATTGTTTTTCTATATTCCTTATTATGACCTCTTGATTTTCCAGCTCACTCTTCATTTGAATCACAACCTCATCTAACATTAATTCCTTCTCCTCGTCCTGTGGGTTGAAGTTAAATTGAGGAGGATTATTAATTGAGTTAATAATCTGCCCTTATTGGTTTTCCATATTCCTTATTGCGGTCCCTTGACACTCCAGCTCACTCTCCATTTGGATAACAACTTCTTCTAATAAATCCTTCTCTTCATTATGTGGGTCAGGGTTAAATCCATGAGGAAAAGAAAGTTCATTATTATAACAGCCAGGATTATTCAATCTACATGTCTGATTAAATTGATTATCTTCCCAGAATTTATTTTCTCCTCCAAAATTATTATTCCAGTCAAAATTCAAATGATTTTCCCAACCTGGATTGTAATAATTGGAATAAGAATTATGTATCTCATAACCACTTTCAATCCATTGTCCAAATTAATTTTCCTTAATAATTGGGGTTCCTCGAGGATATCTTTCTATGTATTGATCTAACCTCCTCCCAATATCTGAAACCTGAGAAATTAAAATTGTAAGCATATCTTCTTAAAAATCTATCACTCTCTCGGGGTTTACTCTTTCAAAGCTACTAGCATTATATTCCAACTCTAAATATTCAATATATCGTTGATCCGCCATTTCTACATTAAATTCATGGAGTCTTTTCAAATCTCTCCCAAAAGTTCTCTCTATATTTGACTTGTAAAATTCAAGGTCTGCAGCTTCTCAACTACGCATACAAATCTAAAGACTTAACTAAAAGGATAGGTATCAAAAATATTTTTGGTATTTTGGATTTTATTTAAAATAAACACATAACAATTAAACACACTATATAATAGTACAATAAATTCCAAATCTAAAGTTCTTACTGAAGCTTCCCCGACAAAGGCGCCAAAAAATTGATGTGCCCCTAGTGTGTGCTATTTTCGTGTTATTTTTCTACATGTTTTATGTCAATTTAAATCCCTAGTAACAGTGCCAAAAACTTAACTTGTCCCGAAATTACGCAGTAATTTAGCATTTTAAATATGGTCAAAATTTTGACCCAATTTACATTAAGTATTTAATGTGTAAATTTTAATGTGCAAATTAGAAATGTTATATAAAATATATAAAATAGTTCACACGCTAGGAATTCTATGAAAGTGCATGCATCGATTCAAGTAATATAGGCTTTCTTTAAAATCTCCAGTATCGATTCTATAGAGAAGCGCAGTAAGAAACCCCTTAGGCTAATTCTAGTCTACTACTATAAAGATTTAGTTTTGGAAGATGGAAACAGTGGTTTTAATGTATGCTAACGAAACTAAGTTTACTAAATTAATTTCTAAACTTTAAAGTTAAATTTACTAAGACTAAATAAAGTTTTGTGACGGAGAGTTCAAATTTAAGAAAGTATCCTTCTCACTACAATAAATTTTTGGTTAATAATAGAGATAAATGGTTTGAATTTGTATTGTGCCAAATAGGAGCAAGTTTAGTTCTCTACCCTCGGTCAAGTGTTATAGAGAATCATTGACTAAACTTAGGTTTAGTCCTTAATTCTGTGGTTAGGCTGGGAGGATACTGACTCTCATTCCAGAGCTGCCTCTTCCCTTGCGACCCCCACACAAAAAATAGCGCCCACATATATATATATATATATATATATATATTATTTTGTGCCAAATAAGAGCAATCCTATTATTTACCCTCTTCCGAGATCATAAAGAACATTGACTAATCCAAAGTTTGGTCCAAAATTTCATAGTTAGGCTCAGAGGTTACCGAATGCCACTCCAGAGCTCCCACTACTCCCTCACCTGAGAGCTAACAATCTTACATCAACTTCCAATCAACTGGAATAAATTGGTGATTTTAATATGTTACCTTAAAATCTCCAATTCCGCATCAAAAAGGTATATTTCCCTATTTATTTACACCCAACTCCAAGTATAAAAGACTCTCCCATGAAATTAAATGTGATTCTTCCCATGTTATAGAAATCATAGCCCTTTCGTAACATATATTTCTCAACATTTTTTAATATTTCAATTAGCAGGATTAAAAAGTAGATAAAGATCGGAGTTCAAATCATTACAAACTATTGACACTTAAAACCGTATAAAATAAAATCAATTCTTCACAAAACCATATCTCAAACTAGGGATAATGATAAAGAAGACTACTCTAAATTCATGAGAAGGATACAAAAAAACCTGGATTTCATATATAAAAATAAGTTTACAAAAAAAAAAGAAATAAAAGGCACAACTTATCTCACAATTCCTCCCAAAAAAATCCCTAGAATTTCTCTTCAAGACTTTCTCTCTTTATAAGCACCCTCAATTCTCTCTTAGAAGTGTAATGAAGAAGAAAACCTCCAAGCCCCTGAATTTCTCTCTCTCTCTCTCCCCCTTTCCTTCTTCTCACTCTCATGCCACTCACTCACACACACACACACGCCACACCCAAAACACCTCACAAAAAATCTCCCCTCAAGCCATAGACTTTCCTCTCTTCTATAAACGGTTGCCTCCCTCTAAAGAGAATTCAAAATTCCCTCCAAAATTCTATCAAAGAGTCAAATCTCTTAAATTCAAAAGACATGTCCATTAATCCAAGAGCCATATCACTTCATATAAGAGCCTTCCAAAGTGTCTAGATGCATTGAATCACTCTAAGGGGTGTTTAGAGCAAGCGTCCCTTTGAAAACTTTCCCAAAATACGTCTCAAATCGCCTTAATTAGCGAAAGGTTATCTCTATCGAATCATCCTCCAGTTCTCTAGATTTTGGTGCATCATGCGCTGGTTTGGTGCATCATGTGCCACTTTGCAGCAGCTCCATTGTTTTTTTTCATTAGGCTCCATTTTAGCTCCGTTTCACCCCTTTTTACTTGCTTTTTGCTCCTAACAGATATACCTACAAAAAAAGCATGAAAACAACTTTTCTTTAAATTTTAATTTCATTCAAAAACATGTGAGAAATGTAAAGTAGATTAAGCATAGAAAGATATATATATATCAAAATGTGAAGATATATCAAAATGTGCCAAGTCAGAATTTCTTTCTTGCTCGTTTTTACTCTAAATTGCACCATTTTTTTTTCATTTTTTCCAAAATTTCATTTCTTGTATCTGAAACAAAAAATATGCAAAATACCTTCCTTTAAAGTGTAATATCATTAAAAATCATTAGAATTGAACATAAAATATATATGAAAAAGTAAGCACTTTTTAGGCTTATCATGTCGTTTCCGGTGAAGTAACGGAAAGTATTAGTAAGTTATTTTATAATTTATAGTATTCTTATTTAAAAAAAGAGTGTTTGTAGTTTATTTTGAATTTTTTTCTTATTTAAGTGTGTTTGCGTATTTTTAAATTATTTTTTGTATCTATTTATGTGTAGTGTAAGATCTAAAAATTTAGCACCTTACGATTCTGAGTTAGAAAGAATAATTAGAAAAATTAAAAATAATAAAAAATGTTAGACCATATTAGCGAAATGGCTTACAATTTGAATAATGCTGGAAATGAAAATGAACATCATCAGAGACTTTTAAGAGATTATGCTAATCCTACAGTAGATGGGATTCATTAAAGTATACAAAAGCCTGTTGTAGCTGCCGATTCATTTGAGCTTAAACGTTCTATTATCCAAATGGTTCAAAATATTCTGTTTGGGGGAATGCCAACTTAACATCCTTATTTACATCTCTGTAGTTTTCTAGAATTGTGTGCTGCATTTAAATATGATGAAGTGTCCAATGATGCCTTCTGACTTATACTTTTTCCTTTTTCACTAAGGGATAAAACTAAGATGTGGTTAAACTCATTAGCACCTGGATATATCAAAACTTGGGGAGATTTATCACAAAAAATTTTATTTAAATCTTTCCCATCATAAAAAACTGTTAAGCTTAGAAATGATATTATATTTTTTTTTTCAGTTTGAGGAGGAATCAACTTATGAAGCCTTGGAAAGATTTAAGGATCTCTTTAGAAAGTGTCCACACAATGTGTTGCCAGATTGGTTAATAATTCAAACTTTTTATAATAGTCTGGTTGGATCTCTTAGATCGATAATTGATGCTATTGCTGGTGGATCATTAATGTCAAAACCATTCGATGAATCATACTATTGAATTGAAGAGATGGCTACTAATAATTTTTCAATGACCCTCTGAAAGGGTAAATCCAAAAAGAGTAGCCAATATTCATGATTCTGATGCAATATCTATGTTAGCTACACAAATAGCTGCTATATCAAAGTAGATAGGTCAATATGGAATGAATTATTCTCAAGCATCACCTATGCTTGACGAAATTCATTGGGGAAAATGATAGAATCACAACGTTCTTATGAGACCTTAAAAGCAATAAATAATAATTCTAATAATCCTTATGCTAATAATTATAATTTCGATTGGACGAATCATCTTAATTTTAGTTGGAGTAATAATAATTCTAATGCTGCAATTCCGCAGTGGGGAAACAACACTGTGAGCCCATTGGGAAACTCTAAAAAATAAGAAAATCAAACTTATAAAACTTATTACCCTCAAGGATTTAATAATTTGTAGAGTAAGGAGAAAAATTTATCATTGGAAGAATTGATATTGCAAATGGGGAGTCAATTACAAAGTCAAGGAGCTGCAATTAGAAACATGGAAAATCAATTGGGATGTATTGTTGTCGCACTTAGTAATAGAACTCAAAGAACATTGCCTAGTAATGTTGAAGTAAATCCAAAAGAACAAAGCAAAGAGCAAATTAAGGATATTCAACTTAGAAGTGGAATAGAATTAGAAAATAGAGTTCCAATAGAAGTGGAAGTTGAAGTTGAAAAAGATGAGGTGGAAAATGGAAAAATCTGGTGAAGATTTTCATTTTTAGTCAAAATGTCCTATTAAACCAATGGAAATTACTATAGAAAGACCACCACCTCCATTTCATTAAAGATTGAAGCAGAAAAATAGAGATAACCAGATTTCAAAATTTTTAGAAATATTGAGGAAATTAATGATAAATATTTCATTTATTGAAGCTTTAGAAAAAATTCTAAGCTATGTGAAGTTCATGAAGGATTTACTTAATAAGAAAATGAAGTTTGTAGATAATGAGACTATTGCAACCAGTAAAGAGCGTAGCGCTATAATTCATAAAAAGTTTCTTGAAAAACAAAAACTCAAAAATCCTGGAAGGTTTACAATTCCATGTGCTATTGACAAAAGATTTTTTGGAAAAGCTTTCTGTGATTTAGGAGCCAGTATTAATCTTATGTTGTTATAAATTTTTAGAAGATTGGGCTTAGGAGATATTTCACCTATGACTGTAACTCTTCAGTTAGCTGATCCTTCAATTACCTATCCTAAAGGAGTTATAAAAGATGTTTTGGTAAAAGTTGATCAGTCTATCTTTCTGGTGGATTTTATTATATTAGATAAGGAGGAAGATAAAGAAATTCCTATTATTTTAGGAAGACCATTGATGTGGGTAGATTTAGTGTCTACATTTTGCAAATACTTTTCAATATTATAAAATTACTCAAGATATATATATATATATATATATATA
>NW_018251804.1:0-7609 GCF_001263595.1 Phalaenopsis equestris | reverse complement strand
GGAATAATATATCCTATTTGAGACAGTGCTTGGGTAAGTCTAATTTACTGTGTTCCAAAGAAAGAAGGTGTGACTGTGGTGTCAAATGAGAATAATGAATTAATTCCGAAAAGAAAAGTTAATGGATGGCGAATCTGCATAGATTATAATAATTTAAATTTTGCTACCAGGAATGATCATTTGCCTTTACCCTATTTGGACCAGATGTTGGATAGGCTACCTGGGCAAAAATATTTTATTTTCTAAATGAATATATCAGTTATCATCAAATACCTATATCTCCAAAGGATCAGGAGAAAACAACATTTATTAGTATTTATGGAACTTTTGCTTTTCGGTGAATGCCCTTTGGATTATGTAATGCACCTGCAACCTTTCAAAGATGCAACTTTTCGGTGAATATTTTATTTTCTTCCTTGGAAGCCAAGGGATTCAGAAATCTATTGCAACTATATTGGAATGGGAGATGAAAATGATATGAATGCTCTCCCCCATTGGCCATGGAGGTGAGATTTATATAAAATGACCTAGGCTGGCTGCCAGGGTCAATTGGGGGCTGGAAAATATTGCTTATGTGGAGGGCAGAGAAGCCCTAAAGAGCAGTTGAGCTGATTTGGCATCTAGGTTTCAATTAGGTTGAATCGGAAAATGAAAAATCTGGTGAAGATTTTCATTATGAATCAGGAAGTCCTATTAAACTAATGAAAACCACTATAAAAATACTACCACCTCCATTTTCTCAAGGATTGAAGCAGAAAAATAGAGATAACCAATTTTCAAGATTGAAGTAGAAAAATAAAGATAACCAATTTTCAAAATTTTTAGAAATATTGAGGAAATTAACGATAAACATTCTATTTGTTGAAGCCTTGGAACAAATGCCAAGCTATGTGAAGTTCATGAAGAAAATACTTAATAAGAAAAGAAAGTTTGTACATAACAAGACTGTTGCACTCAGTGAAGAGTGTAGCGCTATAATTCAGAAAAAGCTACTTGAAAAACTCAAAGATCCTGGGAGTTTTACAATTCTTTGTGCTATTTGCAAAGGTTTTTTTGGAAAAGTTTTATGTGATTTAGGAGCCAGTAGTAATCTTATGCCGTTATAAATCTTTAGAAGGTTGGGCTTAATAGATATTTCACCTACGACTGTAACTCTTCAGTTAGCTGATCGTTCGATTATTTATCCTAAAGGAGTTATAGAAGATGCTTTGATAAAAGTTGATAAATTTATCTTTCTTGTGGACTTTATTATATTAGATATGGAGAAAGATAAAGAAATTCCTATCATTTTAGGAAGGCCATTCCTGGCCATTGGAAGAGCTTTGATAGATGTTCAGAAAGGAGAAGTAACTATGAGAGTTGGTGATCAAGAGGTTACATTTAATATTACAAAATCAATGAGATACTCTGCCAAAGAGCAATAGATTAAATGCTTCAGAATAGTACATTAATGATTATCTAAATGAATATTTCAAAAAGACATTTGAAAGAGAATTTGAAAAGGAATATATGGAATATCAAGATGATTCTATAGAAGTGAGCAAAGAAGATTTGAATTATGTTCAGGAAAAATTTAAAATGTTAGATCCTACAAAAAGTAATAAGAATCTGATTTCATCTATTGAGAAACCTCCTGATATAAAACTTAAAACACTTCCTACACATTTCAAGTATGCATTCTTAGGAAATTTATCTATATTATCTGTTATAGTATCCTCAGAATTAACTGATGAGTTAGAACAACAGTTGTTACAAAATTTGAGAAGATATAAAAAAGGATTTGGATAGACATTAGCTGATATTAAAAGAATGAGTTCTTCAATTTGTATGCATAGAAATTTATTAGAAGATAAAAATGAACCAACAGTTGATCCTTAAAGGAGATTAAATCTAATGATGAAAAAAGTTGTTAGGAAAGAAATTTTAAAATGGTTAGATGTTGGAATAATATATCCTATTTGAGACAGTGCTTGGGTAAGTCTAATTTACTGTGTTCCAAAGAAAGAAGGTGTGACTGTGGTGTCAAATGAGAATAATGAATTAATTCCGAAAAGAAAAGTTAATGGATGGCGAATCTGCATAGATTATAATAATTTAAATTTTGCTACCAGGAATGATCATTTGCCTTTACCCTATTTGGACCAGATGTTGGATAGGCTACCTGGGCAAAAATATTTTATTTTCTAAATGAATATATCAGTTATCATCAAATACCTATATCTCCAAAGGATCAGGAGAAAACAACATTTATTAGTATTTATGGAACTTTTGCTTTTCGGTGAATGCCCTTTGGATTATGTAATGCACCTGCAACCTTTCAAAGATGCAACTTTTCGGTGAATATTTTATTTTCTTCCTTGGAAGCCAAGGGATTCAGAAATCTATTGCAACTATATTGGAATGGGAGATGAAAATGATATGAATGCTCTCCCCCATTGGCCATGGAGGTGAGATTTATATAAAATGACCTAGGCTGGCTGCCAGGGTCAATTGGGGGCTGGAAAATATTGCTTATGTGGAGGGCAGAGAAGCCCTAAAGAGCAGTTGAGCTGATTTGGCATCTAGGTTTCAATTAGGTTGAATCTGTGGGTGGTGGCTCAAGGTTTGACCATTTTCCGGCCACCAAGGTGGCTGGCTGGCCAGGGAGTGGTTACCTCCTGGATCAAGAAGGACAGGGGGTGGCTAATGATGGTTAACTCTCTATGGTAAGTGATGATGGTGGAGATATTTCAAGTTAAGTCCAAAAATGGGTTAAAATCCCTTAATTTGGGGATCCATTGGTCCATAGCATGCTTTGGTGGATTTAGGGTGGTTTAGCCTTGTCCTTTGGATGAGCTTAGTGGCTGTGGTTTCATTGTCTTGGTGGCCTAGACATGGCTAAGTTAAATTTGGTTAAAGGGTTCAATTTGGGTCAAAATGGCTAGATGTTGGGTTTAAGTTAGACTATCCATGTCAATTTGCCCAATTTATTGATAAATTTGATGTAGATGATTTTAATCAATAGTTTTAAAAATATTTGGAGTGATTTTAAGTTGGTTTGAAGGTTCAATTTAGAGGATTTTGATCATTTGGTCAATTTGGGCTTGGGCATGTTGGGCTAGACTTGGGTCTAGATTAAGCTAGGCTTGGGCTAAGTCCAAATTGATTATTTAAAATGGTCAATAGGAACATCATGAAGAGTTTTCAACATAAATTGGGTACCAATTTTTGGGCTAAGGTAATCAATTTGGTGGGATTTTGAGGTATGGCCAATTTAGGGAAAAATTGGGACTTTTGGACTTAGGTCAAAATTAAATAAAATTAACGGCACAACAAGACCAATTTTAGGTCAAGTTTGATGTGTAGGATTGTTATGAAGAGTTTTCAACATAAATTGTGGCAAATTGAGTAGGTTATGGGGTTCAATTTGGTGGGATTAAGTCATGTAGCCAAAATTGGGGGTTTGACTGAGATCAAAATTGGGCTCAAAGCATGGGCTAATTAAGCTTGGATTTGGTTTAAATTGGTCATATGAAAGGTGAATTTAAATTTAGGATTGACATTGAAGAAAATTGGGCCCAAATTGATGGACATGTGATGTGAAATTGGGAAAATTGGGCCTTTAAAGGTGATTTGGTGGTTTTGGTCAAAATGGTCAAATTGGCCAAATTGGGTTATTTGGAGTGATTTTGGATGTTTTGGCGTGATTTTGGATGTTTTGGGGAAGTTTGGGGTGCCAAAGAAATTTTTGTAGTTTTGGCAATTTGGGGGTATTTTGGTAATTTTGGGTGGTTTTGGGCAATTTGGGTATTTCCAAAAGATTTGAAATGATTTTTGAACAAGTCTGGATATATTGGGTGAATTTGAGGATTTTGACCAAATTTGGAATTTGGGGGTGTTTAGGGAATTTGGGTAGGTTTGGGGGTGAAAGGTCAAATTGGGTATTTTGGTAGGGTTGGGGTATCAACCAACCTACATGAGCTATGGACCAATGGAATCCCCATTTGGGTCCTCTATGTACTGGTCTTAGCTAATCCCTAGCCTAGGGCTAGTGGGTGTAGGGGACCATCTACATGAGTCTCCCAAAGGATCAAGGGATCAAAGGCAACAAATATTGGGTTTAGGGTTGTGAGGGATTGTGAGTGACAGTGAGTGACAGTGAGTGCCTTAGCTTTAGCACCCAAGGTCAACACTAAGGGCAAGCATTCCTATGGAAACCACCTTGAGCTCCCTTATATTGACCCCACCTATAAGTGCTAGAGGTAAGGACCAATATGTGGAACTTCAAGTTGAGCAAGGAGTGTAGAATTTTTAATGGTGAGGGTTCCTTTTCTAGTTTTCTAAGAATAGTCAACAAGAAAGTCCTATGGCTAGACCCTCAACAACTATAGAGGAAAAACTAAACCTCAACCAAAAGTGACGTCAATAAATGGGCCCCCGATAGGTGTAGTGTGCTGGGCAAGCACACCGTGCGTATTGACATTGACAATATTGACATTGACAAACAAGATCAACAAAACCAACGCAGACTCCTAAGTCAATAGACTTAGAAGAAGTTGTAGAATTGTGTGTGCTATTTATTTCCACTTTGGAATTAGCAAGTGAATATTGAATCAAAGTCAAGAAGTAAGAACTCTCGCTGGGGATTGGAGAGTTGGTTTGAGTTATCAAGTTTCATGTATTTATAAAGAATGAGAATCAGTATGTAAGTGTTGACCCCGAGGTGGGAATTGAAATTTAGGTATTGATTCCAAAAAGCCAGTCAGAATTTAGGTATCAACCTCAAAAGGAGGGAACTAGAATTTAGGAACTGATCCCGAAATGAGAATTGAAATTTAGGTATCAATCTCAAAAAGAGGATCAAAAGTTAGGGACCGACCTCAAAGAGAGGGAATCAGAAGTTAGGGACTAGTTCCGAAATGAGAATTAAGGTTTAAGGATCAAATCTCAAAAAGAGGATTGGAAGTTATGGACCGACCTCAAAGCGAGGGAATCAGAAGTTAAGGACTGATTCTAAAATGAGAATTGAGATTTAAGGATCAAATCTCAAAAAGAGGATCGAAAGTTAGGGACCGGCCTCAAAGCGAGGGAATCAGAAGTTAGGGACTGATTGCAAAATGAGAAATGAAATTTAAGGATCAAATCTCAAAAACATGATCGGAAGTTAATGACTGACCTCAAAGCGAGGGAATCAAAAGTTAGGGACTGATTCCAAAACAAGAATCGAAATTTAATGATCAAATCTCAAAAAGAGGATTAAAAGTTAGGGACCGACCTCAAAGCAAGGGAATTAGAAGTTAAGGACTGATTCCAAAATGAGAATTTAAATTTAAGGATTAAATCTCAAAAAGAGGATCAGAAGTTAGCCACCGACCTCAAAGTGAGGGAATAAAAAATTAGGGACTGATTCTGAAACGAGAATTGAAATTTAAGGATCAAATCTAAAAAGAGGATCGGAAGTTAAGGACCGACCTCAAAGCAAGGGAATCAGAAGTTACGGACTGATTTCGAAACGAGAATTAAAATTTAAGGATCAAATCTGAAAAGGAGGATCGAAAATTAGGGACTGACATCAAAGCGAGGGAATCAGAAGTTAAGTATTGATTCGAAAAAGAGAATCAAAATTTAAGGATCAAATCGAAAAGAGAGGAATAAAAAGTTAAGGACTGACTCGAATAATGAGAATTGAAAGTTAAGAATCAATCTCAAAAGAGATTCGAAAGTTAAGGACCGACCTCAAAAGAAGAGGAATCTGAAGTTAAGGAGTGATTCCAAAATGAGAATTGGTGGTGTTGAATCCAAAGACATGTGTCGTATGCAAAGGTTGATATTGTTGAAGAAGATTTGTTAAAATTTTGTGAGGTTTTGTGTAGAACGTCAAATTCTGCGGGGATGTTAAGAGAATTAGTGTAGACAAAGATAGTTGTGCTGCGCGAGCAAAGAGTAAGAAACTTTGAAATCGAGAGAATCCACTCAACAGATTTATTTTCTTTTATTGTTGTTTTTATCACATTTGATTATCAAAATAGGTTTTCAAAATTTGATTTTAGTGGTTGATTTTCAAAAGAGAGTTTTTTGTTGTTTGTTTGTTTGTTATTTTTGTTTAAATTTTTTTTTCGTCAAATTTTTGTTGATTTGTTCTTTGTTCATTATAATCTCGAATCAATGTATGGTTTATGGATTTTATCCATCGCATCAAAAAGGCCAATTGGGCAAACAGATAAAATTGTGAAAGAGATTTCATTAATTTACTCCAATAAATGTTACAGATTGAGTGTAGGCCAAGGCCTCAAAAAGTATAATTATGCTGACTACATCAAAGTACATCAAAAAATATACCATGCCAAATACATATCATAGGTTGAGCATGTCTAATGCATATCATGTATGTTATGACAAGAATGCATTAAAAAGGAATCCTATGAGTGTCTGTATGGTGGTCCTGCCCTTTCCTCGCATCCACTTTCTTAGCTTGGAATAGGTTCTTTCCATCAGTAGGCCTGCTCTACCCCTGTCTCTTAAATCAAAAATACAGTCAAGAATATTTTGTTCATCTCTCTCGGAGAAGACCTTGATATATAGCTCCAATCCTTCTAATATGTTGATCAACCTTCCTTGCACTTCTTCATAGAATTAGAAGTCTTTTTTGCTTACCTTACTCATCTTGTAGTATTGTGTCGTATTGATGATTGGTGGCTGTCAGGGATGTTCCTTCATTTCAACGTCAACGAGAATCCAGGCTAGTGTTGTCTCTGTCTGCAGCGGAATGTATGACTCTACGTCTGACGGGATTTATGGCTCTATACCCAATGTGACATATGTTTCTACATCCATCGGGTAATCAATGGTCTGAAATCCACATCAGAGGATATGTATTCCTCTAAAGTACTGTAGAGGTCAAGGTGGAGGACATTGCAGTTCGAGCACTCCACAAATGCCCCTATAGCTGACATACGTGCAAGTATTCTAGCATTGTAGGTCAGGCAACCAGTACAAAGAACTTTTGAAGATGGTGGTATCTCTGGCTCTGTAACAAATCCGGACTCATCGTCTGTAGCAGGCCGGCTGGAAGAGGTCTCTCTCATGCCCGTATCATAGATATTCCCCTCAGGGATAGGGGTGAGAAAGTTCTCTGCCCCTTTCTGGCGTCTCCTCTCTTCACGTAGGAAAGCCCTATGCTTTTGGCAGTTAGCATTTCTGCGCTGAGTTCTCCATAGCGGCGCATCTATAAGTCTTTCATCATTGACAGTGACTAGGCCTCCGATCGACGTAGCTATTGTAGATGATAGGCAATTGGTTCCTTCCATCAGGTCTTGCTGTACTATCACATTTTTCCCCTTCAGTGAGGAACTATCTCTGGTGCCAAAACATTAGCAATGATGGTAGCCCTTCCTTTTCCTGACAGCTAACCACGTCCATCAGGGGACCCTCATAGTCAATTTTGACTTGACTAAAGTCCATGTTAAAGTCTATGGTGCCGCCTTCCGGTGCCCTTTCCTCCCTTTTTTTGTTAAGTGCGAGGTTCCATCCATCTTTAAAAGCAAAGATCAGCCTCTGGCTTGGCATTTCTCTACAAACAGGAAAAATATTAATGAGCTGAAACTTAGCATGAATAAGAACAAAATAAAGT
>NW_018251803.1:45467-46609 GCF_001263595.1 Phalaenopsis equestris | reverse complement strand
GCGCCCTAGTTCAATTCTTCACATTTTGGCTCTTTCGCTCAAAATTCACTCCTGTTTGCATCTTTTTGCTCCAATGACCCTAATTCATCATTCCTGCAATAAAACATCAAAAATATCTTTCTTTAAAATGCAATATCATCAAAAACAGTAAAAAATAGGTATGAAAACCTCAACATATTTTCCTTTGGTCACACTACACTTTTCGCTAAGTGCAACAGTTTCATTATCAGTGAACTTCCTTTTCTTGTTCAGAATATCTTTCATAAACTTCACATAATTGGGCATTTTCTTTAAAGCTTCTACGAAGGGAATATTTACAGTTAATTTCTTAAGAATTTCTAAAAACTTGGAAAATTATTTATTTTGTTTGTGTTGCTTCAATCGTTGAGGAAACGGTGGTGGAGGTTTCTCCACAGTAATTTTCATTGGTGTAAGTGGATATTCTAAATCTGGGTACTCATGATCATTTTCTTTTTATGCATCCACTTTCTCTTTTTCAGTTTCTATTTCTTTCTGTACTCTTGTTTCCAATTTTTTTTGCTTCGTAATTGTATCTCTTTGACTTGTTTTTTTCCTTGATCTTTAAGATTTGGTTCCACAGTACTGGGAAAAGTTCCTACTATTCGGTTACTAAGCGCAGTAGCGATATGCCCTAATTGATTTTCAATATTCTTAATAGCAGTACTTTGATTTTGTAATTGATTTCCTTGAATTTGTAATTGATTTCCTTGATTATGCAATTTTTGACCCATTTTTAATATCAGCTCTTCCATAGACAACTTCTTTTCCATAATTTGAGTGTCACTGTTAAATCCTGGAGGATAAGAAGGTCTATAATTAACATTTCCTTGGTTGGATGAATTTCTTAATGGGTTCACTGGGTTGTTCGCGCATTGTTGATTTGTAGCAGAATTATTATTCCAATTAAAATTTGGATGATTCTTCCAACCTAGGTTATAATAGTTTAAATAAGGGTTGTTGGGTCTATTAATATCATTTAAAGTCTCATATGAAGGTTGAACATCCACAAATTGCCCAGATGAATTCTCTTCCATCATAGTAGATGTTGGAGAATAATTCATACCATAATGATCTAATTTCTTTGATATTGCAGCAATCTGCAAAGCTAACATAGATATTGC
>NW_018251803.1:45179-45395 GCF_001263595.1 Phalaenopsis equestris | reverse complement strand
ATCTTTTCTATTAACGAATAAGCCTCATCAAAATGTTTTGACATTAAAGAACCACCAGCCGCAACATCTACAATAGATCTAAGTGATCCCACTAATCTATTATAAAGAGTTTAAATTATCAACCAATCTGGTGACGAATGATGAGGGCATTTCCTAAGAAGATCTTTAAATCTCTCCCAAGCTTCGTATATTGACTCTCCATCAATCTGACAGAAT
>NW_018251803.1:35922-43386 GCF_001263595.1 Phalaenopsis equestris | reverse complement strand
TATCTCTAATTTCTCCCCAAGCAAACTCCTCGAAGTTCCTTTGAATCTCTTCCTTTCTTTACAACACACAAAATTCCTCTTTGAAGCGGCAATGAGGAAGAAATCTCTCACTTTCCCTCCACTCTTACAATCTCTCGAAGAATTCCTCATAATTAGGCTCTCTACTAAACTCTCTATACTCTAATGGAACCTCTCTAACCTCCAGGATTGCTCCATTTTTGGCCAAAATCTCCTTTTAAAGTTGTGGATGAGTTTTCCCAAGAGTTGCCTAAGCACCCCTTCAAAATTCATCCTCATCCAATGCATTGTTGGACATAACCGCTGATCTCGCCGTCAGCGGCCTCGAGGGCGCCATCGGAGCCCTAGTTCAAATCTTCATATTTTGGTCCTTTTCGCTCCAAATTCGCTCTTTTTTGCATTTTTTTGCTTCAATGACCCTAATTCATCCTTCCTGCAATAAAACATCAAAAATATCTTTCTTTAAAGTGCAATATCATCAAAAACAGTGTAAAATATGTATGAAAATCTCAACATATTTTCCTTTGGTCACTTTACCCTCAGGACCATAAGCCTCCGCCCTACTCCCACCATTACTCTCGAGACCGTAGACCTTCGTTCTTCTCCTTCTGGACTGTAGGCCTCCACCCTACTCTCACCTTTACACTCGGGACCGTAGACCTCTGTTCTACTCTCTCAGAACCGTAGGCCTCCGCCCTACTCCTACCTTTACTCTCGAGACCGTAGACCTTCGTTCTACTTCCTCGGGACCGTAGGCCTCCGCCCTACTCCCTTCTCAGCGCTAAATAAAAAACAAATCAAATTCTGACACAAATCTAAAATCAACACTCGAAGCTTGATAGTCTGAAGTCCACCTTCTAATCCCCAGCAGAAATAACCGTCACTCAATTATACGCTTTGTTCTAAGTATGTTGGCTTAGACGTTTGTGTTGGTTTTGTTGATCTTTTCGGTCAACACCGATACGTGCGGTGTGCTCATCCAGCACACCACATATATTGGGGTTCCATTTGTTGACCTCATTTTTAGTGAGGTCTAGTCTTCCTCTTAGGATTTAAAATCTAGCCTTAGGGTTCTCCCTTTGACTATCTTAGAGCCTTAGAAATGGAACCCGTACTTTCTTAGGTTATTGGTGATCTTATGCCCAATATAGTGATCAACTTTTACAACTATACTTTTTAAATTTGATTAAACAAATTGATAAGAACATATACAATATTTATAAAAAATATTTTCATTGCAAAGTTAAAAATAGCTTTTCTTTTGTATGCCTGAAATGCATGTGCATGCTAAAATTTAAATTTTAAATATGTTACAACTTAGTTGTCCACCTGTTGATTACCAACACTGGGCTAATGAGTACCCTCCTAAGTTAGGTTCAGTAGGACATCCTTCTAGTGGAGTGGTGGGTTTTATACATCCGGGTGACCGAGTAGCCTTCGACAACTCTCAAGTACAAATATATATATTTGAGCTTAGCCCCCACCCGAGTGCTTGCGGTCCCTTTTTTCAGGATTCTCGTATGTTTTATAAAAATTTTTGGACAAAACACTCGTGGTCTTTTCTTTCGAGATCTTCCCGAAGTTTTGATAATTTTCTTGGAATTATCGTTTGTCGATTTTCCCCGAGTTTTTCGTCGTGAGTCATTTGCTGGTTTTCTCGAGTTTTCTTTTGTCATGGGTCATTTGTCGATTTTCTTAAGTTTTCCTTCATCGTGATTCATTTGTCGCTATCTCTTGGGTTTCTTAGGTGGTATTTCTTTTGTTGATACAATGCACGCTAGTTCATTTTCTTGAATTTTAATACTACACTTATACTTGCTATTGTCTCTTTTGCACACTATACATTAGAATAGGAGGACAGTAGTCAGTTTTCTAGGTGGTACCCGACAGTAGGCCGTTGACTCAACTATTGCATGTACACTTAAAAAACTAAATATCAAACTCGAGGGTGCTACGAGGAAGAGCTTGGAGCTAGCATTGTGGGTAGCACAACCATCTTCAACAGCAAAATATGTCTACATCAGCAAAACTCATCAGCAAAACCTTTCCTTAGAATTAAACAACAAGCCATAGGATTTTGAGGTAGTCTGCTTAGCGCAACATAAATACTCATTTTATCTTTTAGGCGTTTGCACAGTCATTTTGTGCAATTTAAGCCCTAACTCGTTCTAGGTTTCGAGATTGTCGTCCGATATAACGTAAACCCTCATATCTTCTGGGCGACTTGTGTGACCGTGTCACGCAAGTATAAGCCCTAAATAATAAAACTGACAGGATGAAACGTCAAATAACATTTTGTCAAAATTGAAACTAAATAATATAATAGTTTGGGAAGCCACCCTCAAGATCCGTGACATCCCTTAGTTTTTCTTTCTTTGAATTCCATAATATATGTTCCAAATTTGAGCCTTTTCCATTTGACACTCCTTGGTCTGATCTCGTTGAAAAGTCCTATCCTTTTGAACTCTTTGAAGATAATATTCTCTAATTTTTATCGAGAGTTTTCTTAGGTGACTCCGGTCATTTAAGATGTAATTAACTATAAGGGCTTACCCATATAGGAAACTTTTAGAACCCAACTTAAAATAAACCTTATCTAATTTTTCATATTAGATAGGGGAACTTGTCGGTCAACATGAAGGTTTGTGGACTAAAATGGATGTCATAAACTTTTTAGTTTATCTAATCAAGCTTCACTAGTAAGTAATATGTCTATTCCTCGGGATAGATGTATCACTTACGGTGTTGCGCTTGTTTATTTAAACTATTGTATGTATAAGATCGGTTCAGTCTCCTATTTTCAAAGTTAAACAATTACTTTTCAAAAACTATATATATTAATTAAATCAAATATCTCTTTCCTAATTGGTGACTGATAATCAACACCAAAATGTCCTACAAAATCAGAATTATGAAATTTTTGGATAATCTCATAAGTTTCTTCTAACAGTACACATCTTCGAATAATCATATCATTTCCTTGTTTATATAAAAACGAGTCATCCCAAAAATAAGTCTTAGCTTCAGAAATAAATTTCCTCTTCTGTTGGTATGTCATTTCATAGGGTATAATATCACTAACAATAAAGTTCACAATGTCAGCATACCATAGAACATGCCACTCATTAATAGTGAACAATTTTTCATCTGGAAAATGTTCATTAATTTCATTTTCAAATCAGAGTGGTTTTTCTAATTCAAGCATGGACAAATGATCAGCAATTTGATTTTCAATCCCCTTCTGATCTACTATTACAAAATCAAATTCTTGTAGAAGAAGAATCAATCTTATAAGTCTAGGTTTAGCATCCTTCTTTTTCATTAAATACTTAATATCAGAATGATCTGTATGCACTACACAATGAATTCCAATTAAATATGATCTAAATTTATCAAAAGCATATACTATTGCTAATAACTCTTTTTCAGTTGTTTTATAATTAATTTGAGTTTCATTAAGAGTTTTACTAGCATAGTAAATAACTTTAAAAATTTTATCATATCTTTATCCTAAAACAGCTCCAATAGCATAATCACTGGCATCACACATTAATTCAAAAGAGTTTTCTCAGTTTGGTGAAACTATAATTGGTGTAGTGATTAGTTTTTCTTTTAATAACTTAAAAGCTTTTAGACATTCCTCATCAAAATTAAAATTTGCGTTATTCTCCAGTAAATGACATAAAGGCTTAGCAATCTTTGAAAAGTCTTTAATATATCCCTTGTAAAATCCAACATGTCCCAAAAAACTCCTGATTTCCTTTACATTTGTTAGATAGCGTAAATTAGTGATTACTTGAAATTTAGTAGAATCTACTTCCATATCTTTTCTGATATTTGATGTCCTAATACAATTCTTTCTGCTAATAAATAGGCATTTTTTCCAGTTAAGGACTAAATTTTTTTTCTTCACAGTGCTTAAGAACTTTGGATAAATGTTCTAAACATGAGTCAAATGAAGTTTTAAACACTAAAAAGTCATCCATGAATACTTCAATCCCTTTTTCAATCAAATCACAAAAAATTGCCATCAAATATCTTTGAAAAGTAGTAGGGGCATTACATAAACCAAAGGGCATTCTTCTAAAAGCAAAAGTACAATAAAGACTGGTAAATATTGTTTTCTCTTAATCCTCAGGAGATATTTGAATTTGTTGATAACCAGTATATCTATCCAGAAAATAAAAGTATTTATGCCAAGCTAGTCTATCCAGCATTTGATCTAGAAAGAGTAATGGAAAATGATCTTTCTTAGTGGAAGGATTTAATATTCTATAATCAATGCATATTTGCCACCCTATAACTTGTCTAGTAAGAATTAACTCATTATGTTCATTTACAGTTACAGTTACTACTCCTTTCTTAGGAACACAATGAATTGGACTAACCCATGTACTATCTAAAATAGGGTAGATAATTCCAGCATCTAACCACTTTAAAATTTCTTTTTTTTACAACTTCTTTCATAACAGGATTTAATCTCCTCTGTGGATTAGCCCTGGGTTTTCAGTTCTCTTCCATATGAATTCTATGCATACAAATTGAAATACTGATTCCATTAATATTAGTAATTGTCCATCCAAAAGCTTTCTTGAAAATTTTCAGAATTTTCATCAACCTTTCTTCTTCTTCCATTATTAATTTTGAGGAAATTATAACTGTTAAAGTAGAGGAAACTCCTAAAAAGGCATATTTTAAATGATTAGGAAGTAACTTCAACTCTAGTTCTAGAGGTTTTTCAATAGATGGACAAAATGATTTATCTTTGTCTATCGTGCCTAAAACTTCAAAACTTTCTTGAACATAGTTTGAATTTTCCTTAAGAAGATATTCACATTGATTAAATTCCTATCTTAGTTGTGTTTCAAATCCAATACTTTAGATTTTTCTTCATAAGTAGTTCTAAAATGGCATTCACATAGATATCTTATAAATCCATCCTATAAGCATTCATTTTCTTTACCTTTTGTAGGGTATTTCATTGATTTTGAAATGTTAAAAGTAACAGTTTGATCATTGACGCTTTTCTGCACATCTATCATTGCTCTTCTTGTGGCTAGGAAAGGTCTCCCCAAAATGATAGATATCTTTTTATCTTCCTTCATATCTAGCACAATGAAATCAACAAGAAAGATAAAATGATCCACTTTCACTAGGACATCTTATATAACTCCTTTAGGGTATGTTATCGAACGAACTACTAACTGCAGAATTACACTAGTAGGGGTTATTTCTCCTAATCCCAATATTTTAAATATTGATAATGACATCAAGTTAATGCTTGCACCTAAATCACATAAAACTTTCCCATAAAATCTGTCTCCTATTGCACATGAAATTATAAAGCTACCAGGATTTTTAAGCTTTTCAGGAAGCTTCTTCTAAATTATCGCACTCACTCCTCACTAAGTGCAACAGTCTCATCATCTTCAAACTTCATTCTCCTGTTGAGAATATCCTTCATAAACTTTACATAGCTCGGCATTTGTTCTAAGGCTTCAACAAATGGAATATTAATTGTAAGCTTCTTAAATATTTCCAAAGTTTTGAAAATTATTTATTCAACTTCTGCTGACGAAGTCTCTGAGGAAATGGAGATGGTGGTTTTTCCAAATGAATTTTTAGTGGAGAAACCTTTTGTCTTTAGGATTGATCCTTACATTACTAGGAAGTGTTCCCTGAGGCTTATTGCTAAGTGCGTTAGCAATTTCTCTCAGTTGATTATCCATATTTCTAATAGCAGCACTTTGACTTTGTAAATGATTACCCATTTGTAGCACCACTTCTTCTATAAACAACTTCTTCTCCCTAAATTTTGTATTATTATTGAAACCTAGAGGATAAGTAGCTCTATAATTATTATTCCCTTGGTTGTTCCAGTTTCCCAATGGGTTTACTTGGTTGTTCCCCTATTACTAATTATTACCACCCGAATTGTTATTCCAGTTAAAGTTGGGATGATTCTTCCAACCGAGGTTATAATAATTTGAACATGTGTTATTTTGCTTATTATTTATGGCATTCAAAGTTTCTGTTGAAAAAATTCATTCCAAATGGGTCTAACTTCCTTAAAATTGAAGCAACTTGATTTGATATGCCTAAACATGAATATTGGCTATTTTCTTAGGATTTTACCCTCTCAGAAGGCCATTAAAAATTATTGGTAGCCATTTCTTCAATTAAAACATGAGCGTCATGAAATGATTTTGGCATCAATGAACCACTAGCAGCGGCATCGATAATTGATCTAAGAGATCCAACTAATCCATTATAAAAAGTTTGAATTATTAACCAATATGGTATAACATGGTGTGAACACTTTCTTAAGAGTTCTTTAAATCTTTCCCATGCTTCATAAATAGATTCCCCTTCAAACTGATTAAAAGATGTAATATCATTTCTAAGCTTTGCACCTTTTGGTGGTGAAAAATATTTAGTAAGGAATTTTTGTGCTAAATCACCCCAAATTTTGATAGATCCAGGTGCTAACAAATTTAACCACATCTTAGTTTTATCCTTCAGTGAGAAAGGAAATAACCTAAGTCTTATGACATCATCTGATATACCGTCATATTTAAATGTAGCGCATAATCAAAATTGGCATGATGTAAATTTGGATCTTCAATTTGTGATTCCCCAAACTAATTATTTGATACTATTTGGATAATAGCAGGTTTAAGCACAAATGAATTAGCCACTACAGTAGGTTTTTGAATACTACAATGAAGTTCATCTATAGTAGAGTTTGGCATAATCTCTTAAACGTCTAAACTCTTGATGAATTTTAGTATTTTGATTATTTTAGTCTGCCATTTCTTTTAAAATGTGAAAGTTCAGAAAATAAAATAAAACACACAAAATAATTTTTCAAAATTTATAATTTTTTTTGGTTTTTTTTTTATTTTTTTAATAGTTTTTTCTAATTCAAAATCGTAGGGCACTAGTCCTTCAGAACCTGAATTACGCATATATTAACATATAATAAAATAAATTAAAACAAAATAAAATAAGATAAGATAACTTAAAGTTTAAATAAGACTTTTTAAAAATAGAAAATTGCTTTTAAAATCAATTTCTCCCCGGCAACGGTGCTAAAAACTTGATCCCTAGACACTGCTAATATGCACAGTACAACAATAATTCATATTATATTTCACTTATATTTTCTTACTTTGCAACGAAACCAAAAATTTGATCTTGAAAAAATAAGAATTTAACTTTTAATTTATATATATTGGGATACTACGGAAGTATACGTATGGTTATCAAGTAATATAGGACTTTTTAATTAAGACCTGAATATCGAACTCATAGGGAGAATACACAATATGCACTATTCAACAACAAACTTTCTATTTTTAATAAAAATATATTTATCTAAACTAAAGATAATTTTTGCAGTAATGAAAATTTAATTATTTTTGGTATTTTCAATATTTTGATAGA
>NW_018251803.1:34807-35356 GCF_001263595.1 Phalaenopsis equestris | reverse complement strand
AAGAAGTAAATGAAGTGCATGGATTTAAATCATCAGAACTTCTTCCATCTTTGAAGATCAATACTTTCCACAACATCCATCCAAAACTTAATTACTTATCATTTTAAGAAGAAAGATAAAGAAAACTACTCAGAATCCATGAAGAAAATAAAACCACACTTTATTTTAAATGAAGAAATCATTGTCAAACCAACAACAAGTCTCAATTAAAACCAAAAGTAGCCTCAAAAAAAAAGATAAAAACTTATCTCAAGTCCTCCACCAAACTCTTGAAGTTCTTTTGATTCTCTTCTCTTTACAATCACTCAAAATAAAATAACAAAAAGGATAAAATAAAATTAAAAGTGGTGCCTGAAAATCTCTCCGAACTAACTCCCCATATGATAACTTTCAAAATTTTACAATACTTTCAGGACCTCTTTCAAAGTCCCAATCTTCTTTCTTTTATAATTTTCCAAAAGTTGCCTTAGTTTCTCTTCAAAATATGTCTAGATTCGATGTATTTCCCCAAGAGATGCATCCTTTCATGATAATTTTCGTCCATGGTGG
>NW_018251803.1:21413-34576 GCF_001263595.1 Phalaenopsis equestris | reverse complement strand
TTTTTCACTCATTTAAGCATTTTTCATCCTTTTTACCTGTATCTGCAAGAAAAACATAAAAATACCTTCCATTAAAGCGTAATATCTCAAAAATAGATATAAAAATATGTCTAAAAACACTATACATTTTAGGTGTATCAACTAGCTACAAAGTTTTTCTCATTACGCAAAATCTAAACATCCTCCAAGGAATATTAGAGAAACTAAAGCAAGGGGAAAAATAGACTCCAACCCATGGGAATCTTGGCCTAAGGTTCAAAAAGGGAAAACACTCGGCTCCATATATGAATGGTCACACACATGACTCCTATCTTAGGGCTAGCTCTAGGAAATCAACAGTCTATGACACAAGTAGAGTGGCCACACTGACTGACGTCGACTGACACACTCACCCCATGTGGGTGATTAAACCCACGCGTCTAGACTCAACTAACCCTAAGGCATGCTAGTAGTTTTAGAGCTCTCACCAACGAGAAGGTTGCGGACATCCCCGCCACCTCCTCCGAGCTATCGGTGTCCGGTCAATAGGCTGATATACCTTGCAATGAAACACGTAAATGAGGGAGCATGAGCGAGAACAACCAAGGTATATGCCGTAATGGTGTCGCCACCTCGACGACGACGAGGAGCTCCATCAAGGCTTCCGATCAAAAGGAAACAGAAGCCAACAATGTCGTTGGTGGCTCGAGTCGATGGCCACAAAAAAGATGTGCTGGCCACACAGAAGAGGGAGTCACACCAAACTCAAGGTCCACGTGAGAAGAATCTGACCAAAGATAGTGTTGCCCAACGACGGACTCGCCGCTAGGAGGTAGCCGATGAAGGGGAGTGTGACACACGTGTCAAACAAACGGAAAAGAAGCTAGCTAGGACATCATCAAATCCAACAAGGGAGACCATTTGGGCTGCTTATCGACAGGGAGGAGTGAGGACGTTGGTTTGGAGTGCTCACCAACTAGGAGCGTCAGCGAGGAACTTGGGCCCAGAGGGAGGAGGCAAGTCGCGTGGTTCTCTTACGCACCTCAAGTTAAATCCAAAAAGGGGAAAAGCCCTTTAGTGCTTGTGTTCTTGCGTTAAGGAGGTTGCCGATCACAGGTAGTAGCCGGAGCTGGTGCAGGAGAGTGAGCCGCGCGAGAGAAAAATAGCTGGTTTTGTTTGAGAGGCCGCAGTAAGGAAGGGGGCATGCATTAGGAATAACTTGTACTCATTGGCGACTTGAAGGGCTAGCCAGAGGCGCCGGTTTGGGAGGTAGCATCAACGATGAAGGCGATTGAGGCGCGGGATGCAGGTGATCGAAATCTTTGGCTAGGGCTTCGAACCGAAAAAGGAGGGAAGTCCTTTAGGGCATTGCATGAGTTTCATAAAGGTTTTTTTTCCTTTTTTATTTTTTAATTAATTTTATAATTTTTAATATTTTAAAGCCCCCCAATTTGCATGTTTTAATCCTTACATGAAATCATAGCAATATGGGTGTTATCTCTAAATAAATTGTCGTTTTGGGCACGCTCGTGCGGTCTGTTTCATCATCTGTGGTCTTCTGGAAAAGTTGCTTGTGAACATGCTCATTCAAAAAAGTTTCACGTGTGACACGGCTAATGAGACTTGCTAGCCCGCTCGAAGTCGCCAACAAGAAAAAATGTCGACCGACCTTTGCCTGAGTGAAGGCCAAAGTCCAGCATAACTATCTTGGCTGCATGCCCCTCAACACGTGCCAAAGGGCCGCAAATGGATGTCTTGCGCTACGAGAATCAACACATGCATCAAATAAGGTTCTATAGCCCTCGAGCGAACATCCCACACTTGCGACAAAAAAAATTTATGCCAACTAAGGTCTCTTTAGACGACACAATTCATGGATTGATTACAAGGAATCTCTAATTGGGTTGGGTCAACTACCTTCATAACTAGGTGGACTTAGAGTTTTCATAGCTGGGAATGATGAATCCATGTATCCTGGCTCGGCTACCTCTACTTGCTTAGGAATTCTTCCTGTTTTTGTTGACACCTCCTTCGAGCCCTCTTGATTCCCTTGAAAAATTGTTGTTATCATCTCGTGAACCCCGCATGCTTGGGTGTTGCCGCCTATAATGGATACAGTGATTCTCTCTCTGCCATATGACCCGATACAAGTGTCAAAAGTATCAGGATTTTCCCACTTGAGATGATTAATTTCCTTTGATTTCCAAAATAAAAAAAATAATAGTATATCAAAAATTTTGTAAACAAGACCTTTTTTATCGAGAGTACTTTTTGGCATTCCCCAAGATGTATATAATTAAGGGAATACATTCATTTGGGAGTACTCTTGAACCCAAAACAAGCACAAAAAATTGCATATCTGGTTGGTTGCTTTTACAAGGTTTTCTATGCAGATATGTTTCTAAAGCATCTTCGTTACGTTCGCTCTTGGACTATCATGCAAATTTTACCTTTCAAAAGTTTTCCATGTTCTTTTTAATTATTTATCTATTTTTGTCTTATTTTCTTTTTCTTCGGTTGCTCTCAAAAGAGAAATTTATTTGGAAGGAAAATTATACGACGACGATAAGACAAACTGGGGACTACAAACAGCTCACTCAAAAGGACGAAAGCGTGATTTTTTGGTTATATGAGTTGCTTATGTAGAGGGAAAATCTTTGTGGATACAGTTTCAAGGCGTCTTGATTTGATCTTGTTTGGAAATACTGTCTTGACCTATCACATGAGGATGCCTTTACATAAGTTCTCTATATATTTTTTATTTTGTTCGTCTCGTTTCATCTTGTTTTCTCCTCATTTGAATTCCCTTATTTCTTTGAATCATCTCGATGGTTCAAGAGAGTTATTTGGAAGAGAGAATTTTAAGACAATAATCAGACGAGCTGAGAATTCCAAATTTTAATAAGAATAAAAAATATTAAAATTTTTTAAGTTCAAAAATTTTAATTTCAAAATGCAAACTACAACAAATGCATTACCTTGTTGATTACAACTTCGAACACATATTTGGGATTTGGTTTGAGATCATGTAAGTGTCTATGCTTCATTTTTTGTGCAACATCAACATCAAAATTTTGGCATATTAAGACAGCCTTCAAGGATCAAATAGTGGCATCTGAATGATATAGACGATATATTATTTTTTACTCTATGCTGAGATTTTCTTTCTCCTCAAAAAGTATCCAACACTAGAAATGACACGAAATAGTAAAATTTGTAAGACTGTAGACCCAAAATCATAAAATAGTTTTATAAAGATTGCAAGGACTTCAAAAAGTCCAGATCTTAATGAATGAAAATATATTGCATTGCTTGTGGGAAGATGGTGAAGTGTATCAGTTAGATCCTTTGCTTAAGGTCCATTAATCCAATTAATTTTACATTCTCAATGACAACGGTCTCCCTAAACTATATGTGTAATTTGACAATGTGTGCTTTTGGAAATTGCCTCTCCGTTCAGATGTTATGGCTGCTTGCATAACAAGGCAGTGAAAAGGGAGCAAAGGTGAAGAGAGATAAAAAAGTAGAGTTTGATTGTAATAATTTTATTTAATGGGATTGTAATTATAGTATATGATTGCAGGCGTGATCGATTCATCTCACTGCTTTCTAGCTGTAAAGTGTAAAAGTTGATGGCTGTGTTTCGCATTTACCCCGATTACGGGTGTAGCTGCAAAATGGAAACAATCAGTGCTACATGAAAAAAAATGGAATCCCGAGATTCGAAAGTTGAAAATTCTGCTGTATCGGCCTGTTTGTTAAATGAAAACAAAATTAAAAAATCGATAGCTTATGTTCTTTTTTGAGAATTTTAATTTGTATACAAAATTAACAAACCGATATACATATATTAGGGTATATATGTATCTATATATATATATATACACATGTATATACATATATATGTAAATCTTTTTCTTCTTTCTCAGTACTAAAAGTTTGTATATATATATATATATATACACACACACATGTATATACATATATACGTAAATCTTTTTCTTCTTTCTCAGTACTAAAAGTTTGAAAATTATCCGACTCGTTCCTCTCCGGTTTCCTTCACTCCCTCGGCACGACAAGGTCTTCCTTTCGCTGATTCTTCTTCCTCAGCTTCAGGATCGGAAAAGAGCATGCCAAATTCTTCCATCTCCTGCCATTTTGGTTTGACCAATTTATGCTTCACAAACCTTTCAATGATGAGTGAAGTGTCGACCTCAATTTGATGAGAGAGACCCTCAACATGCCCTTCCCGTGTAATCATCAAGATTATTTTTTCTTTCAACCTCTTGTTCTCCATGAGAAGAGCTTCCACTTGAGCTTTGTGCCCGTGGGCCTCTAGCTTCCTCTTCTCCACAGACAGGTTCAATCTCATCTTGGCCACAATAGCTCTTCGTTTTAACTTTTGAGCCCGCATTTCAGATCTCTCAGCCTGCTTAGCCCTATCGAGGAGAAAATCCTGAAGATGTGAGGCTTCCCAAGCGAGTGCATGGTATCGATTGGTCGCTTGAAATATGTCCCTCCTATTCATCAACCTCAGCTCTTTCTCAAAAGTTGGGGGACCAAAACATCTCTACCAGGTTCAGCGTGTAATCCCCATTTAGGGGAGTACTGGGGAACCACTTCATCTCCCTATCGATGAGTGCATAGTGGTCGCTCGTCCATAATTCGGCTCCCCAATTATTGTTGAAAGACTACTCGGATGTACCTTCACCCTTTTTCAAGGGGTAGACCAGTATCTGAAGCTGGGGTTTTTTCTTCCCTTCAGAGGATGTCACTCCCCCCCTAAGACTGCCCTTATTTAAATAGAATGGGAGATGCGACTCGCCTCCCCCCATTCTTGTAAAACTATGAACGAGATACAACCAGGAGTCATCGCAGGAACCCTGCTGATCGATGGATGGACCAACGAAGAACCAAAATTGGGAACATTGGGGGCCCAGAGGTGGTCCTCCTCACTCTCTTTAGAAAAAGCCTAACAATGTTGCATATCATAAGCATTGTGCTAAAAAAATAATAATAAGCAAAAGGAAATATTTTAAGCATTTACTCACTTTCGACATCTCCTTCAGCCGATCCGACTGAGTCTAACTGACCTCTGCCCCTGTCAGACAGGGGAAGACTGCTTTATCCCATCAGTTTCTTCGAAGGTGCGTAATCCTCGACAACCTTCTCCCGAGCCGCTTACTAATTGTCATACGAGATTCACTGCCCTTCGATCATGGAATCAGTGTTGTCCGATCGAATCATTCGCTCGATCACCTTTAGGTCGAGATATTGGAATAAAGAGAGATGTTGACCCTCGATCAACGCCCTGTGATTTTGAAGATTCCCAGTTAGAGTCTTCACCTTGGAATCAGTGTTGTCCGATCGAATCATTCGCTCGACCACCTTTAGGTCGAGATATTGGAATAAAGAGAGACGTTGACCCTCGATCAACGCCCCGTGATTTTGAAGATTCCCAGTTAGAGTCTTCACCTCGCAGTCCATCGAAGAAGTATGGATCTCTCAACCACTTTCACAGGAGGCAACCAAAATCTTTGTCTTCCAATCCTTGATCTATTTTAAAGGCCTAAAAGGTACATCTTGGGGCCAGCAACGAATTGGATGTAACCATCCCAACCGATCTTGAATGAAAAGAAGTGGTTGAACTTGATCATCAGTGGAATCCTCAACCTTTGATAGAAGAAAACGATGGTCATGACAACATCGACCAAGTTTGGAAGAACCTGAGCGTGAACAATCCCATATCGATCGAAGATCAACTGCAACTCCCTACAGAACGACAACCGAAGGCCCATCTTGAACTGATCTTTATAAGAAAAACTAAGTCGGGTGTGAAGTTGTCTGTAGCTCGCTCTTGGCTAGCTGTCAGTCTAAGACAAATTGAGGGATCAAGAACATATAGATATTGGATCTCCTTCACTTCCATCGAAATCTAGCCGAGAGATTCTTGGGAAACTTTCACGCATTAAACTCAAAGCATCACACACTAGGAAAAAAGAAAGAAATGGTAGATCACAGAGAAAACTAAAAGAAAAAAATATGAAATGGTATTACGACAACATAATGATGTAAGAAGTCATACACAAGTTTTGAGGTAACATTAATCATAAAAATACTTTTTATTTATTTTCATTTCATTATTTACATTACATTAACCCTCAGAAACTACCCTGAGAGAAAGAACCACATCAGAAGATCATCTGCAGCTTCAACCAAGACAAACTCTTGGTGAAGCTCTCTCTTGTACACGAACTAGCCACCTAGTCTAAAGAGCTCGGTTGGATCATCCCTCGTCTTGGCGGGAAGGCCCCCTTTGGTGACCAACAACTCCAAACTGAGGCTTGTCATCTCCTCCCAAGCAACGAACATATCCCCTGGAAAAGTAGAGAATTCACGCGAAGGCGATGACCTCTTTCTCCATTTGATTGATCCTCATCAGAACCTCCATAGTGCTCGCAAAATGTTCCTCCAACTTGCAAGATAGTGCATTAGGGCTTCTAAGGATGTCTGTCGCCCCTTGATCACCTCCTCTTCCCTTGCCAAATTGGGGGTTCCTTGGCGATCTAAGCGTTCATCACGAGGCAAGTTCCCCTCGTTCGTCCCTTGATCCACATTAGCCTGTTCTACGATAGCCACATTTACCGCATGATCAACATTAGTATCCGATGAAAGTGAATCGATTGTCTGGATCTCTATGGTTGCACCACTTAAATAAATGCACGAACTCAAGGCTGACGGTTTAAACAACATACCTAAAAACCGGTCCCATTCAGACATGGTGAAAGAGTCAGCACCCTCACTGATTTTTCTCGACTCTCCATCCATAGAGGAAAGGCCATCCTTTGACAATCAGAACGATAGTTCTGCTTCAGTTGTCGCCTTGTCCATGTCAGTTTGAAAACTTATTTGCCACGCAATAGTCTGAACGGGCTTCTCTATCCCCCTAGCCAAAACGTCCATCATCAACGAATTCCATGTGGAACGATTGCGAGACTGACCTTGGTTAGTTCTAGAACTAGTTATTGCAATGAGCCTGCAAAAGAATTGAAGGACCTAATATGATCTTCATGATCGTTGGTTTAACCTCCGCAAAACCATCTTTTTGTTCGCTTTCCCCGCAGGAGCTTCACCCATAGATTTTCGTTTCACTTCCAACTTTCAAGCTTTTGGCTTTATACCATCGAAAGCTATAAGAAGCACGTCTTTCTCAGCAGATGAAGCTTTCTCACCAGGCTGAATTAGAAGAAGAGAAAGGGATCATAAGCGAAAAAGAGAAAAAGATCACACCAGCTCTCCCCTATTCTATGGCTTATTTATAGTGGCACGTGTGCTGAAATCCAGGGAAATCATTTATCTAGTAATTATGTCATTCAATTTTGTACTCTCTTTTTTTTTTAATTTTTTTATTAGTAAAGAAGATTCTCTTATTGTTATGCGTTGCACAATAATATACGACGACACGAATGTCAAAACAATCTGACAGCCAGAATAGAATATAATCAGTGAATGAGGAACGAAGAGTTAAGTAAAATGGCCTGGATCTTAGAAAGAACGTTGATAAAAAAGAAGCAGATGATCATTGGAGGATCGAACGATCAGTTATACATGGAATCATTCAATCAGTCAGCAAATCAAAGGACTGGAGATTATTCAAAGACAACTGAAACGGTCGAAGTGACCTGAGACAGCTGATTGAATATGAACATCTCCGTCGATCGATTAATGACACATAACCTGAATTCGATAGACCAATTAAGCTGGAAGATCGACAGACTCAATATCAGTCGGGCAACCTGATCTAATATCTTATTATATTTTTCCTATAATTTACTAAAATAATGATTAGGAGGCAAATCTATAGGTAGAGGTCATTTC
This sequence comes from Phalaenopsis equestris, assembly GCF_001263595.1. Lineage (NCBI taxonomy): Eukaryota > Viridiplantae > Streptophyta > Magnoliopsida > Asparagales > Orchidaceae > Phalaenopsis > Phalaenopsis equestris. The sequence goes on along the minus strand of NW_018251803.1, from coordinate 26,719 downwards.
ATAATAAACAATTACATATTTCAAGTTTTTTTTTTGTCTAATAAGCTCTAAATTTTTGAAACAAAAGTTTCGAGGACACTTCTGATTCAACAATTTATATGTACTTTTGTTAGAATATGCTACACTGACAGGAAAAAGCATGAACGTGGCACGCGATGGTCTATCCAGCCTTCGTCAATTAAACTAACAGCATCTTCAGAGCACGCCTCTTAAAACAAAACATGGGAAACATTCATAATCCGATCGGCCAGCCACACTAAGAAATCAGAACCAAAAGGAAAAGCAGCGAGTTGCAAAAGTGAGCGCAAGCAAGCAGGCAAAGACGAAAAGCAGAAGAGACACCCGCGGCATACGCTGCAAATGGATAAAAGCACAATGAGAGCACAACACCGAACCAAGCAAGGAGACGAAGTGGGAGTTTCAGCACAGGCCGAAGGAAAATAAAGAAGAAAAAAAAAAAAAAAGAGGAATGAAATCATCGCCCACTCTCTGTATTCCAATCATGCGGTCCCCTTCTTCCCCAACACTTTCGAAAGGCATTCATGCACCTCTCGCTTCTTATACCTTCCACTTACCCGCATTCCTCATCGCCGTCGCCATGCCACTCTTATCCGTCACAGCTGCCACAGCCGCCGTCGCTCTCCTAGTTATCAGTTCCGCAGCTATCCCATCTAACTCACTCCCCCTTCCTCTTCTGGCGCTACTCTCCCTAAAAGCGTCGCTTTTGGACCCCCTCTCTTCCCTCTCAGACTGGGCACTTCCTCTGAATCAGAACTTCTCTTTTTCCCCGCCGCCGTGGTGCTTATGGTCCGGCGTCTCTTGCGCCAGCAGTCAGGTCGTTTCCATCGACCTATCTGGCAATAACCTTTCCGGCGACCCCTTTCCTCCGGAGCTGCGCCTTCTCTCATCTTCTCTTGTTCTCCTTAACCTCTCCGCCAACTCCTTCTCTGGCCCCATTCCCTCATCCTCCTCTCTCTTTCATCTCCGCCGCCTCCGTTCTCTCGACCTCAGCCGCAACAGCTTCAACGCCTCCCTCCCATCCAGTCTCTCCTCCCTCCGCCGACTTACTTTCCTGAACCTTTACAGCAACAGCTTCTCAGGCTCCATCCCCGCAACCCTTGCCGCGCTTCCTCTCCTCGAGCATTTAAATCTCGGCGGCAGCTTCTTTTCCGACCTTATCCCCGGCGAGGCACTGGTCTCTTTGACTGGGCTCCGGTTCCTCCACCTGGCCGGTAACCTTCTCACCGGTTCCATCCCAATGTGCCTCGGCCAGCTTGCCATCCTTGAGCATCTGGAGATTGGGTACAATTCATATGAAGGAAGCCTCCCACCGGAGATTGGACGGTTGCGGAATCTTCGATACCTCGACATATCCTCGGCGAATCTTTCCGGTGAGATACCTCCGGATATTGGGAGTCTCACAGAATTGCAAACGCTGCTCCTGTTCAAAAATCGGATATCTGGCAGCGTCCCGCCAGAAATTTCTAGTCTTAGCGGACTCAAAATTCTGGACTTGTCAGACAACCGCCTCTCCGGCCGGATTCCAGCTGGTATCTCCTTGCTCGTTAATCTCACCGTTCTCAGCCTTATGAACAATGAAATTTCCGGAGAAATTCCGCCGGGAATCGGCGAGATTGCTTCGCTTGAAGCGCTCCTTCTCTGGAACAACTCCTTAACGGGCGTGCTCCCACCGAAGCTCGGCTCCGGCGGTCGGCTGGAGCGGGTCGATGTTTCGTCCAACTCCCTCTCCGGCACAATTCCTTCTAGCCTCTGTTTCGGAAACCGCCTTGTTCGGCTAATACTCTTCGCCAACTGCTTCGAATCCAATATTCCTTCTTCCCTCGCGCGCTGCTCATCATTGTGGCGCATTCGTATCGAAGATAACCACCTCACTGGCTCTATCCCCGCCGGCTTTGGGCATCTCCAAAACCTCACATTTTTTGACCTCAGTAGCAACAATATCTCTGGCGAGATACCGCCGGACCTCGGCACCGCTCCACGGTTACAATTTTTTAACATCTCCGGCAATCCCCTTCGAAGCATCCTACCGAACACGATCTGGAGGGCACCGGCTCTTCAAATATTCTCCGCAAGCTCCTGCAAACTCCAAGGAAAAATCCCCAACTTCGCCTCCGGCTGCAGCAATCTCTACAAGCTAGAACTTTCGTATAACGATCTCAACGGCACCATTCCCGCTGACATCACCGATTGCCTGAAATTGCTTTCTTTAAAACTGAATCAAAACCATCTCACCGGCTCAATTCCACCAGGGCTTCCAAATCTGCCCTCGATCACCGAAGTTCATCACCGATTGCCTGAAATTGCTTTCTTTAAAACTAAATCAAAACCGTCTCACAGGCTCAATTCCACCAGGGCTTTCAAATCTGCCCTCGATCACCGAAGTCGACCTCTCCCTCAACTTCCTGACTGGCTCGATCCCGCTGGCATTCGACAACTGCAGCACCCTTGAAAATCTCAACATCTCCTTCAACGGCCTTGCGGGTCCCATCCCAGCCTCCGTCGGCATATTCCGGAGCCTCGACCCTTCCTCATTCGCCGGAAACCCAAGCCTCTGCGGTTCACCACTCGCCCGGCCGTGCATCCCAAATGTGGAGCGACCGCCACACCAGCCAGCTGCCACTGCTGGTCCGGCTATCATCTGGATCACGACAGCAGCATTGACTACAGGATTGGTCGTCCTGATAATCGGAATTCGGTGGTTCAGATCGGCCTCCCGGCTAAAACCGCCGCCCTGGAGGTTAACAGCTTTTCAACGACTAACGTTCACGGCAGATGATGTGGTGGAAGTGGTGAAATCCACCGCCCAGATTATTGGTATAGGCTCATCCAGCACGGTATACCGTGGCGAGATGCCCAACGGTGAGGTGATTGCAATCAAGAAGCTTTCAACGGCGGCCGTCACAAAACAGAGGAATAAAACCGAGTGCATCTTACCGGAGGTGGAGCTAGTCGGTGCGGTACGACATCGCAACATAGTCCGACTACTCGGTTATGTCAGCAATGGCGAGTCTACAATGTTGTTGTATGAGTATGTGCCGTGCGGGAGCCTGGAGGAGCTTCTCCACAGCAGTGGTGGAGAAGGGAAGGGGAAGACCACACTTGACTGGGAGACTAGGTATCGTATAGCAGTTGGTGTAGCGGAAGGAATGAGTTACCTTCACCATGACAGCAGGCCGACAATTGTGCATAGGGATCTGAAGCCGAGCAACATATTGGTGGATGAGGAGATGGAGGTGAGGGTAGCGGATTTCGGATTGGCTAAGTGGTCGACAAAGACATCGTTGACGGGGATAGTGGGGTCGTGCGGTTACATAGCACCAGAGTATGCTTATGCGGTGAAGGTGGATGAGAGGAGCGATGTGTATAGCTTTGGGGTGGTGTTGATGGAGATTGTGAGTGGGAGGAGAGCGGTGGATGGCCGTGGTGGTGTTGAGGAGGGGAAGAGTCATTTAGTGGAAAGGGTGAGGAGGAAGGTGGCAGAGAAAGGATGGGAAGGAGTTGAGGAGATTTTTGATGGAGGCATAGGTATCGGGTGCAGGGAGGTGAGGGATGAGATGGTGATGGTGCTTAGAGTGGCCATGTTGTGCGCTAGTGAGAGGCCAATGGATAGGCCAAGTATGAGGGATGTGGTGTCGACGTTGAAAGCTATTAGGGTGGTTAGGAAGAAGGTGGTGGATCAAGATTAAGGTTCTGTGCTTGTTTTGTCCAAATACAGTTGACCAGGGTTGGAATAGGGGCAAGAAACTTCATTTTTTCCCTCCCTTTTTTCTCATGTCATCTTATATTTTATTTTCCAAGTTGAATGATGCTTGCTTGGTTGTTCTCTCTCTCTCTCTCTCTCTCTCTCTCTCTCTCTCTCTCTCTGGAATTTGCATGAAATTAGTAGTAAACTCACGTGCATACAAAACCTCAAACCTATATAGCCTCTTATTTAAAAGCTTAATGTCACGAACAAATAGTCCCACATTGGCTATGTGTAGGGCTGAAAAACAGTATTTAGTCCTGGGCTGCCCACTACCCATAAGAGCTCTTTTGGGAGGTGATAAGTGGTATCAGAGCAGATTACTATCTGCAAGGTGTGTGGAATCTCCATGGTCCAGTGGGACCCTCGGTGGAGCCGATCCGTGACGAGGGTGTCACGTGATTGGGTGGAGGAGAATGTCACGGACAAATAGTCCCATATTGGCTAAGTGTAGGACTGAAAAGAAGTATTTAAGTCCTGGGCTGCCCACCACCCATAAGGGCTCTTTCAAGAGGCGACATTAAGCTCATAACGAATTGATTAATGTGGGTCACATTGCCTTTTTTTTTTCTTAAATTCAAATTCGGAGAAAAGTCATTTCTCTAGGGAGATGTATGATCATCACATGATTTTAAGGGGTCGTTTGGGGCTGCAGTTTTATTGTGGTGCGGTCTGAACTGCTATTTGGGTTTGGATTCTGCGGTCGCGGGGGTCATTTGATAAGTCTAATTACAATGGGGACAACGGGTTTGACCCTGCTGCCCATGTTCCTTGGACTTTATTTTTTGTGGTTGCCCTTTTGTTTTCCTTCTACGGCTACCCTCTCGTTCCTCTGCAGCTCCCTCAACGCGACTATTGCCCTAATTTCTCTTCTCTTGATCCCCTTGGATTTGTGGCTCGGGTGGCTAAGCGTTATTTCTGGTTGCCCCTCGTTGTTTGTTCTGGTGACCTTTACATTTGTCCTTTCCTCTCTTTTTCCGCTCGATTTGATGGTTCTGTGAACTTTGTGCTATGTGTGTTGGCTCCTTTTCTTCGGTTGGTAGTTATTGTGGTGAGCTTTCTATTCTCTTTTTCCATGTCCCTTCTCTTCTTCGGCTCGGTTTGGTGGTTGTTCGCATTATGCGCTTTGTGAGGTAGTCCCTTTTCTACCTCTCCCCTCTATTCCGATTATATTTGCCTTATCTATTAGGTGACTTTATGATTCTGCAAATGCTAATGTGCAATGGTTCTCATTTTTCTAGTTGCTTTCCTCTCGCCTAATTTTTCTCTTTGCTTGATTTGGTGGTTTTTGGTTTGATATGCTTAGTTGTTGATTTTGAATGTAACTTTCATTAATTAAACTTTCATATGTTATTTTTTAACCGAAGTTAAGAGCATTGAATAAATATATCATAAAACATAAATGAAGCAGAATAAGAAAGAAAATATGAAATTAAGAAGTAGATGACATTCCCAAAAATTATGTGGCCACACTCATTTAACAATTAAGAATGTTAAGGTAGAGCCAGGTTCAAAAAAAAAAAAAGCAACTGTTCCACCTCTT
>NW_018251803.1:14887-20300 GCF_001263595.1 Phalaenopsis equestris | reverse complement strand
GTCAGTAATTCTGCAGGTAAATCTAAATTGAAATTTGAAGATATTCGTGATTTGATTTTGGCTGAGGAGGTGCGCAGGAAAGATTCTGGCGAGATCTCAGGTTCGAGTTCGGCATTAAATGTTGATTCCAGAGGGAGGTCACATGGCAGTAACTCAAACAGGGGAAGATTAAAATCAAAGAACAGAAGCAGAAGCAAATCAAGGTCTGATAAACAAGTAACTTGCTGGAATTGTGGAAAAACTGACCACATAAGGAGAAACTGCAGGAATCCTAAGAAGAAGGAGAATGACAGTGCGAATGTGGTAACTGAAGAATCACATGATGCACTACTGCTGACAGTTCATAGTCCTGTTGCTGACTGGATACTTGATTCTTGAACTTCTTTCCATACAACTTTCCATCGGAAATTGATGCAAAATTATGTTGCAGGTGACTTTGAGGAAATATATCTGGCAGATGGAAAAGCTTTGAATGTGGTAGGAATGAGAGACATTGACATTGCATTTCCAAATAAGAACAAATGGAACCTACAAAAGGTCAGAAACATTCTTAAATTGAAGTAGAATCTCATTTTTGTTGGGCAGCTTGATGAGTGCAGACATTCAGTATTGTTCTCAGATAACAACTTGAAGATTATTAAAATAGCACTGATACTGGCTTAAGATAAGAAAACAGATATGCTATATATGACGACTGGTTTAATTAACAGTATTGATACTACTGTTATAGAGAGCACAACAGAGTTGTGGCATTGCAAACTTGACCACATGAGTCAAAAGGGTATGAAAGAACTTCAGTTCAGAGGTAAGCTACCAGAACTAAAGTTAGTTGATCTCAGCATGTGTGAGAGTTGCATTATGTGGAAACAGAAGAAGCTCAGTTTCTTAAAAAACGGTGGAACGCCAAAGGTAGGAAAGTTGAATCTTGTACACAGATGTGTGGGGACATTCTTTAGGACATCTCTTGGAGGCTCTCAATACTACGTCACATTCATTGATGATCATAGTAGAAATGTATGAGTTTATTTTTTGAAGCATAAATCTGATGTATTTAGTGTGTTCAAGAATTGGAAGGTTGTGGTTGAAACAGAGACAAGCTTAAAGCTAAAATAATTGTGGTGAGTACATTGATGGTGGGTTCAAGTATTTTGCAGCTTAGGGCATCAGAATGGAGACGACCATTCCAAGGACATCACAACAAAATGATGTTGCAGAGCGCATGAACAAGATCATTAATGAGCAGGCTAGAAACATGAGATTGCACATCAGACCACCACCTACTTTATGGGCAAAAGCGATCAACACTGCAGTTTATTTGATCAACGGATTGTCATCTGTTCCATTAAACTGTGAATTGCTTGAGGAGGTCTGGAGTGGGAAAAATGTCAAATTTACTCACCTTAAAACTTTTGGATGTCATTCTTATGTTCTAATTAATCCTGATGCTTGAAGTAAACTTGAGACTAAGTCAAAGAAGTGTTATTTCATTGGTTATGGAGATGATGCATTTGGATATCACAGTAATTCTACAGGTAAATCTAAACTAAAATATGATAAAATTTGTGATTTGATTTTGGCCGAGGAGGTATGCAGGAAAGATTCTGGCAAGACCTCAGGTTCGAGTTCAACATTAAATGTTGATTTCAAAGGGAGATCATAAGATAAAAACTCAAACAGATGAAGATCAAAATTAAAGCACAGAGGTAGAAGCAATTCAAGATCTGGTATAAAAGTAACTTGCTCGAATTGTGACAAAACTAGCCACATAAAGAGAAACTACAGAAATCCCAAGAAGAAAGAGAATGATAGCGCAAATGTGGCAACTGAAGAAGCACATGATGCACTACTGCTGACGGTTCATAGTTCTGTTGATGACTGAATACTGAATTTAGTGGCTTCTTTTCATACAACTTTCCATCGGAAATTGATGCAAAATTATGTTGCAAGTGACTTTGAGGAAATATATCTGACAGATGGAAAAGCTTTGAATGTGGTAGGAATGAGAGACATTGACATTGCATTTCCAAATAAGAACAAATGGACCCTACAAAAGGTCAGAAACATTCTTAAATTGAAGTAGAATCTCATTTTTGTTGGGCAGCTTGATGAGTGCAGACATTCAGTATTGTTCTCAGATAACAACTTGAAGATTACTAAAATAGCACTAATACTGGCTTAGGATAAAAAAACAGATACGCTATATATGACGACTGGTTTAATTAACAGTATTGATACTACTGTTATAGAGAGCACAACAGAGTTGTGGCATTGCAAACTTGACCACATGAGTCAAAAGGGTATGAAAGAACTTCAGTTCAGAGGTAAGCTACCAGAACTAAAGTTAGTTGATCTCAGCATGTGTGAGAGTTGCATTATGTGGAAACAGAAGAAGCTCAGTTTCTTAAAAAACGGTGGAACGCCAAAGGTAGGAAAGTTGAATCTTGTACACAGATGTGTGGGGACATTCTTTAGGACATCTCTTGGAGGCTCTCAATACTACGTCACATTCATTGATGATCATAGTAGAAATGTATGAGTTTATTTTTTGAAGCATAAATCTGGTGTATTTAGTGTGTTCAAGAATTGGAAGGTTGTGGTTGAAACAGAGACAAACTTAAAGCTAAAATAATTGTGGTGAGTACATTGATGGTGGGTTCAAGTATTTTGCAGCTTAGGGCATCAGAATGGAGAAGACCATTCCAAGGACATCACAACAAAATGATGTTGCGGAGCGCATGAACAAGATCATTAATGAGCAGACTAGAAACATGAGATTGCACATCAGACCACCACCTACTTTCTGGGCAGAAGCGATCAACACTACAGTTTATTTGATCAACGGATTGTCATTTGTTCCATTAAACTGTGAATTGCCTGAGGAGGTCTGGAGTGGGAAAAATGTCAAATTTACTCACCTTAAAACTTTTGGATGTCATTCTTATGTTCTAATTAATCCTGATGCTTGAAGTAAACTTGAGACTAAGTCAAAGAAGTGTTATTTCATTGGTTATGGAGATGATGCATTTGGATATCATTTCTGTGATGATCAGGATTGGAAGATCATAAGGACTAGAAATGTGATTTACAATGAGAAGGTTATGTACAAGGACATGTCCAGTATAATTTCTGAAATGACCATCAGGAATCTGAATTGGTGAGTTTGATGATTTACCAGAGGTCACAATGCATGAAAGAGATGGAAGTGACAATGAGAGTGGGTCCGGGGCACTCATTCTCATTGTTCTACAATCAGTTTCAGAGCAATCCACATCTACAACTATAGTTCGCAGGTCAAAAAGGACTAGATGTCTCCACAACATTACTCTCCAACTTTGAACTACATTTTGCTGACAGATGGTGAAGAACCAGAAAGTTATGAAGAAACATTGCAAGATAAAAATTTAAGCAAGTGGGAGCTGGATGAAGGAGAAGATGGATTCCCTGCTAGAAAATCAGACTTGTGAGTTGGCAGAACTTCCACCAGGGAAGAAGACATTGCACAACAAGTGGGTGTATAAGATGAAAACTGAGCATGATGGCAGTAAGAGATACAAGGCTAGACTTGTTGTAAAGGGCAATCAACAGAAGCATGATATTGATTATTCTTAGATTTTCTCTTATGTGATAAAACTCACAACCATTAGAATGACACTATCTATGATAACTACTGAAGATCTATTCCTTGAGCAGTTACATGCGAATACAGTGGCACAGAAAAGGGAAAAGCCAGTTGCAGACTGAAGAAGAGTTTAATGGCCTGAAACAAACTCTTAGACAGTGATACAAGAAATTTGATAATTTCATGCACAATGAAAGGTACGACAGATGTCAGTCAGATCATTGCTGAAATATCAGACAGTTTGACAATTCTTATATTATTCTATTATTACATGTGGATGATATGTTTATTGTAGGGGCTAGTATTGATGAGATCAATAATCTAAAGGAGCAGATGTCAGAGCACTTTGTAATGAAGAATTTGGGAGCTGCAAAATAAATCCTTGGTGTGAAAATTGTCAGAGATAGAGTCAGAGACACGTTGAGATTCTCTCAGGTTGAATATGTGAAAAATGTACTTAGCAGATTCAATATAGTTAAGGCCAATCAATTGACACGCCCTTAGACGGTCACTTCAAACTCTATAAGAATCAATCATCCAAGTCAGAGAAGAAACGAGACCACATGAGTAAGGTTCCTTATGCTTCAACTATTGGTTCACTTATGTATGATATGGTTTGCACCGGACCGGCTATTGCCCATGCAGTGTAAATTGTTAGCAGATATATGAGTAATCCAGGAAATGAACATTGGGAAGTTGTGAAGTGGATCTTGAGGTACATAAGAGGCTCTTCAGAAACTTGCTTGTGTTTCTCAGGAAAGAGTTTAGAGGTACATGGCTATGTTGATCTTGATCTAGCAGGAGATATTGATGTCAGAATAAGTACTACGGGCTATATTTATACTCTTGGTGGCACAATAGTGTCATAGGGCTCTAATCTGTAGAAGATGGTTTTGTTGTCAACTGTAGAAGCTGAGTATATATTAGTGTTAGAGGCTGCAAAGGAGATAATATGACTACATGGCTTCTTGAAAGAATTGGACAAGAAGAATTAGAAGGAGGGCAAGAAGAATCAGAAGGACATTCTCTACAGTGATAGTCAAAGTGTCATATTCCTTGCCAGAAATCCTGCATTTCAGTCTAGGACCAAACACATTCAGATCAGGTATCACTTCACACAATCATTGTTGGATGACGAATAGTTGTTGCTTAAGAAAATTTGTGGAAGCAAGGTGGACCTTGTTGATATGTTAACTAAAGTCGTGAGAAACTGAAGTTGTACACAACTTCAGTTAGTCTTCTAGCTAACTGAAGTTGTGCACAGCTTCAGTTAGTCTTCTAGCTTGAAAACAGTGGTCTTGAGTTGCAGAGGTGAGAGGTGGAGGATATTACATTTGGAGAAAAGGACGACATTGTAGCCTGTGTACGGGTCTCCAAGTAAAAGATTTGTTAAGGTGGAGCCCGATTAAAAAAAAAAACAGTTGTTCCCGCTCTACCTTCCGCTTCCCGCCTCTTAGCTGTTTATATGCAACAGTATAACAATATATCTGATTATATTTTTCACTTATATTTCTTTATTTTACAACAAAACCAAAAACTTGATACTGGAGAAAAAAAGAATTCAACTTTTTAATTACTTAATGTTGGGATTCTACGCAAATATACATATCGTTATCAAATAAAAGAAGACTTTCTATTTAAGTCCCAAATATCGATCTCACAAGGAAGATTTAAATTTGAAATTATAAATTAACTAGGAAATTTACAGAAATAACTATCACTAACTTTGAATATTTGAGATACTATCAGAACTAAATTATTAACTATTAGTAAAATTTAAATGCAAAGTTTAAA
>NW_018251803.1:0-14684 GCF_001263595.1 Phalaenopsis equestris | reverse complement strand
GCTAATCTCAGGTTTAGTCCCTAAATCCGTGGCTATGCTAGGAGGATATTGACTCTCACTCCAGAGCTCCCACTTCCCTTCCCCTGAAGGCTAACTCTCGCTTTAGTTCTTATACACTAAGATCGAATTGAGAAATTTAGTCTGTCACCCTGAAAATCTCCAACTCTACACCCACGTATATTTATATATTTATTTGCACTCAATCCCATGGACTACATTCTCATCCATCAAATTGAATGTGATTCTCACTTTGTTGCAGAAAGCATTGCCCTTTCAGAATGCTTTTTTCACAACATATTTTAATAATTCAATTTGTCAAATCAAAAAGTAAATTAAGAACATTTTGGCAATAATAACACATTGAAGAATCTTTTGTCGTGGATATATTTTAACATTAACACATCCAAATTATCTCTTTATTTCACCACATCTCAGAGTATGGAGAAAGATAAAGAAAATTACTCAAACTTCATGAGAAATAACTTCATGAGAAATATATAACAAAATATATAACAAAACACAAATGTCATATATAAAAGAAAATTCATACATTAATAATAAACAAACAACATTTATCTGAAACTCTTTCTCAAAGCAAATTCCTTATAACATCTCTTAGGAAATGTAGGAAGAAGAAATCTCTCACTTGTCTCCCTCTCCAACACTTTTAGAGAAGAATTCACACTTAAACTCACCACAAAAACTCAAAACTATAAAGAAATTAAATGACTAACGGACTCTAAGTGGCTAAATGAAATGTGGAATAACGTGGAAGAGAGTGAAAAGTGGCTGAAAGGTGTGAAGGGCACGAAAAAAGGGTATTTTCTAATAAATTTCGGCTCTAAATAGAACCTAAGGTCGGTTAAATAGAGCCTAGGGTCGGTTCTCCAATATGTGCATCCAAAAACCCTTCAAAAAGTGTCAAATTAGTCGAATCTTCTAGAAATATGGCATGCACCGACACTGGCGCCGTCGGCGCCAGTGGTTCGTAAATAAAATTCGTGCTCTTAGTCAAATGACGCTGTCGGCGCTGAACAATTATTCAAAAACTTCATTTTGACTCCAAATTCCATCATTTTTGCTTTTAAGTATTAAAAATCAACAACCTGCAATTATTCAAATAAATAAAATCCGTGCTCTTAGTCAAATGACGCCGTCGGCGCTGAACAATTACCTCTCCCCACCATGTCCATGAGGTGAAGGTAAAGTAGCAGCAATCTTCTAGATACTTTTATAGCCATTGGTGTTCATTAAGGGATGGAACTTACTCCCTCACATAAGCGGATATGTCTCCAGCAATCCTAGTTCCTCCTAATTAGGAATTTCATCAACAGTGCCTCTTCAAAAATATGACTCTCGCCTCTTAGAATTCACAAAACGATGCAAAATCCCGCTATTCATTTAAAGCATTAGATAAGATAAATTGGAGAAATAGCACTCTAGCAACCAAATTTCAAATACTTCCTCTCCGATTTTAGGTTTCGGGATTTCTCTTGTTTGACCGAACTCCAAGCATAACAAGAATTTTAAGGATTCCTTTTCTCTGTTTATACTTCTTCTGTGTGTGGATTTCAGACAGGAAAAGAGAGGAGAAGGGAGACAGAAGAAAAGAGAATTGTTTTTTGTTAGTCTACGTGATCGACGGTGTAAATTCCTAAAATTTTCTGCAATTTCGTGGACGTAGGCAAAAATTTGTCGAACCTAGTAAATTTGTGTGTCTGTTCTTTTCTAGAGTGAATTTTCTCGTTCTAATTTTTTTGTTTCATCGTTAATCGTTCTATTTTATATACCACAACAAATAATTCATCCAATTTGCCCTCATAATATTGAAACTGCAAAGGAAAGTTTTATTTAAACTAGAAGCTATGAATTACATGCCTGATCAACTATTTCTAGACTCCGGATCACCTATGATAGTAAATAAAGTTGATATAAGATCAATCCTAATTTTAATTTGAATTAAACCAAAACATAAAGAAGGAATTCCTTAACACCTGAAAAAGGCAACACGTGAACAGGGCATTTGAAACTACCATAGAAATAGCATTCTAGTCGCTCAAGTGATGGATTTTGAAGATGTCTTGATCCCACTATTTTATTGTTACTGCAGTAAACGGGAATGGATTCAGAGAATAATACATAAATTAAAGATGGGTAAGGATGATTTGAGTTGTGCTAATAAATTAATATATGCCACTGATGATCTAAACCATCATAACCAAGAGGGACCGCAGTGCTAGGCTGCTAGCCACCATTTGATGCATATCTCTTACATATATTTGAAGAAAAAGTCAATTTCCTAGATAATTTTGTTGAATTCCTCTAGGAAAAGAAAGGACTGGTATTTATATGAACCCATCGTCGACATCCTTTAACTTATGCTTGCAGGTGTTTGACGGAAAATATTCAAAAACATATTATTATGGTGTAGATGCAGCTATTCTCACTGTTTTGCATTCCAATTTAGAGTCATGCTATATATTTCCCTTCATCTATTGTGAAGAGGTTTGATCCAATTATTTTTGTCAAGACGAACTTTCGGATTTTTTTTGAGACAATTGCATGCACTCGTTTCAAAATAAATCCAGGAGTTATAAAAATCATTAAAATATAAGATATCCTCGCCAAAATTGTTTTTCCTTTAATGATCATGCTGTAAACACAATTATCCTAAGGGTTCACTAAGGGATTTTTCTTAAGGGGATGGTGATTGATAAAATTGTAAAGCTTGTGGCTTGAACAAATGATTTTGAAGAAATAATATGGGGCAAGTACATACACACTGCCCAATTCCTATCTATTAACATATCTAACAGCTAAACTTTACTTTTACCATTGATATCACCCAATTATTTCATATCACATAAAAGTACCACTATTTTAACTTCTAAAAAGCTAGATAAACGTGTTAAATCATAGATAAAATGGCATATATATATGTAAAAATTGAAGTTTAAGTGCAAGATATGTAAACACATAAGAATTGATTGATGTATGTAAATCTTATATTTAACAATCACTGGGATTTATGAAATTCATAGGGATTTGTGTAACGGATCAATCACCCCATGCGTTTCATTGATCCAAAGATATTGGAGGTGCGTTCCTTATTAAAATTTCTATAAGAATTTCCTTAGCACTGCAAACCACAACTTGACAATGGCTGATTTTGCAAAATTCTCAATTAATATATATTAAATAACAAACAATAGATATTCAGAATGAACTCTGATAGTGTTCATGTTAAGGTGCAATTCCTATATGTGACTAAGGGTGTGTTTGTTTTGACTTTTCAAATCACGTTTTGGGCCAAAACCAAGTTTCACTTGTTTGTTTGCAAGTTCAGTCAAAACACTGAAATGAACACTCCTGAGAAATCCGTGGATCCGCAGAAGCTAGGGGGAGACCGCATCCCACGGTTTGGAAATTTTCATTCCAAAAAGTTTCACAGCAACTTTTGATTTTTGCATGCATACCACAGAGATTTGTTAATTCAGGCCTTACATGCATGCTATAGAATTATTTATTTTTTGCAAGCATACCACAAAATTCCATGTATTAAGGGAGACCAGAGCATTCTTATTATATATATATATATATATATATATATCATAAATAACTAGATCAAACTTTTTGTACAAGGCTATAAAAAAACATAAAAATCACTGTATTCTCTTTCTAAAAAATCGAGAGCATAAAAAATTTTATATAATAAGAGTAGCAGGGTATTTCAGACATTTATCCACAGCCATTACTTTCGAAACTAAAATTTTCAAATAGAACAACTACTTTTGAAACATCAATTTTTAAACAGTAGATTTTCTACAACTTTTAAGCTGAGATTTTATACAACCACAACCGTCTCAAATGCACCATAAGCATGTAGTTTAATGAAAAAGCTGGATGAGAAGAAAGGCAGCTTTCAGGAACGCATGTGAGATAGAAGGGAGTTATCACCCTAAAGATAATATGATATATTACTTGATTAAGCATTTACTCTGCTAGTTTCTTCAAAGAAAAAAAAAAGAATCAAATGGCTATAAAATTGCTAGAATATCAGGATCTAAACTTTCTTTACTATTACTTGATTAAGCATTTACTCTGCTAGTTTCTTAAAAGAAAAAAAAAAGAATCAAATGGCTATAAACTTGCTAGAATATCAGGATCTAAACTTTCTTTACTTTAGACGACCAAAACCAATAAGCCATCAATGAGAAACTTAATTGAAGAGAAGATGAACCCGCATTAATGAAATATACCCCATCGGTCAAATTCTTGAACTAATTTGCTCACCAGTAGTCTTTACATGAGCATGACCCATCGACAAATTGGTGAAAGCGATTTGTATCTCTCAAAACTATCCTTCTTTGAAAGATCCCTGAAACATGCTTCATAATGGTGTGACAATCTCCACAGGTTCTAACATTCTTCTTGATCCGAATTGGTGCACCCTCTGGCAAACTTATCAGACCAAATGCAAGTGCAAGCCTCTCACTGTGATGCCACAAATTTTCTTCCTTGTACTCTTCAACATCATTCACAGCACACAATGTGTCTGCCACATAGCCCTTCTCTTTAACCAACCCCTCCAATTTCCTCAGCTTCTCATATATCTGTTGTGTACAGTCATGAGATTGATCGTGTACTGTGAATACAAAGGTTTTGTTTCTCACATCAATCCAGCTGCAACTGGTCTCCTTTTTTACACCATTGATCCTCATGAGCCTCCTCACTTCATTTGCTTCCTTCATCTTCCCATGGGTGGCATACAAATTTGACAACAAGACATAGTTTCCAGAGTTATGTGGCTCTATTTCAAACAGCTTGTAAGCGACCTCCTTGCCAAATTCCAGGTTCCGACAATTCCTACAGGCTCCAAGCAAAGCTCCCCATACCGAGGCATCGGGTTTAACCGGCATTCTATCAATAAACTGCTTTGCATCATCCAGCCGGCCAGCCCGGCCCAGCATATCCACCATGCAAGCGTAATGCTCATTTCCTGGGATTTTCTTGTGATACTGGGACATGGATTTAAAGTATTCAAAACCTTTTTCCACAAGTCCGGTATGGCTGCAGGCCGAGAGAACACATACAAATGTGATGTAGTCTGGCTGAAGACCAGCTTCCAGCATTTCATCGAACAGTTGGAGTACATGGTTGCCCAATCCATATTGCTGCAATGCTGCAATCATTGCCGTCCAAGACACAACGTTGTGGCGAACCTTGGTGTCGGCGAAGGTTAGCTGTGCTTCTTCCAAACTACCACATTTTGAGTACATGGTGATGAGAGAGCTGGTGATGCAGCAGTTCTCTGCGAGCCCAAACTTCACAACCTGGCAATGAATTTCAGCACCGAATAGGAGTTGTGCTAGGTTTGATGAGGCATGGAGCAATGTGGAGAAGGAGGCTTCGTCAGGTTTGATGCCAAGTCTTCTCATGGCCATGAATAATCGACATGCTTCTGCAAGATGTTCTGTTTCAACGAAACTGGCAATCATTATGTTCCATGTTACGGCATCCCTTTCGGGTATCTCATCGAACAGTTTGCGTGCGTCTTCCACCCGGCCACATTTTGAGTACATGTTGGTCAGCGAGTTATTGACGTAGGCGAGTGAGTCCATAACGATCTTTACAGTCAGGCCGTGAGCGCCAAGACCGAAACAGAGCTCGCCTGAGTTGGCGCATGCAGTCAAAACGGCAGAGAAGGTAACCTGGTCGGGCTTCATTGACGGGTCGGATAGTCGGAACAGCCCGCTAAAAACCGATATTGCCTTGTGAAATTGGTGGTTGTGCACGTAGCCGACTAGTAGAGCATTCCAGGAGACGAGGTTTTGGCGGGGCGTTTCCTCGAACACGAGCTCAGCCGAGTCCATATCCGAGGATTTGGCGTACATGTCTGTGAGTGCTGAGGAGGCGAATAGGTCGTGTGCAACGCCGTACTTGAGGGCGAGGGAGTGGAGTTGAGAGCCTGAGAAGGATGAGCGGCAGGCGGGTAGGAGAGCGGAAAAGGTGAAGGGGCTGGGGTGAGGGAGGCGGCTGTGGTGGCGGAGGAGAGAGAAAAGGGAGATGGCGTCGGCAGGACGGGGGGAGCGGGAGAGGCGAGAGAGGACGGCTGTGCATGCAGCGGGAGAGACATGGTGGCAGGCATGGGCGGCGGTGGTAGAGGGGAGCAAGAGAAGGACCGCGGTGGCGGAGGAGAGGAGATTGCAACGGGCGTAGAGGGAGACGAGGAGGGAGTTGAAGTACGGGTGCGAGAGAGAATTAGATGTGATGAGGCGGCCGTGCAGCTCGGTCGCGTGGTTGGCGGTGGAGGCACTGGAGAGGAGGCCGGCCAGGTTCTTTGGCATTTAGGATGTGTTTTTAGCAACTGCATTTTGGACCCAAGTTTTGTTCTTCAGAATGTTCAACACTTCATGACCAATATAAGATCACATTATTCACACCATGAGATTGCAATTCCTCTAGAATTAGATGTGAAGAACAAACATAGAGTTAAAATGATTAATGTAAAATCTAAAAATTACTAAAAAATTCTATAACATACCCCAAATAACAATAATATATAATGTTGCACCCTATACGGTAAACTATATATTTTTGTGTGAGATATGTAAATACACAAGAATTGTGTGTTATGTATGCAGATGGCCCATTTTATTTATTAAAAGGTGTGAACGATTTAGATATCTTGGGATCTGTTGTTCAAAGCGACAGTGATATGGATGGGGATGTTAATAGTAGAATTCAAGTTGGTAGGTTGAAGTGGAGGAATGCTTTGGGCCTTTTGTGTGATAGAAAAGTACTGTTTAAACTGAAAGGAAAATTTTATAAGACGGTGGTGAGAGTTGCGATGTTCTATGATACTGTTTAAACTGAAAGGAAAATTTTATAAGACGGTGGTGAGAGCTGCGATGTTCTATGACGCTGAATGTTGGCCTTTAAAAAAGAAGCATAATACTAAGTTAAGTGTTGCCAAGATGAGAATGATTATGTGGATGAGTGGCTTTGCACTTAGATACAAAATGTGAAATGAGTATATCCGTGATAGAGTTGGTGTAGCTCCTGTGACAGACAAAATTAGAGACAGTCGCCTTAGATGGTTTGGTCACATTAAGCGTCGACCATCTGATGATTCAATAAGGAGAGTAGATGTTTTAGATTCGACTTATGTCAAGAAAGGCATAGGTAGACCTAGGAAGACTTGGGCTCATTGTAGAAAAAAATGCTCTTAATTTATTAGAACTAAATGAAAATATGAAACTAAATAGGACACAATGGAGAAAAAGGATTCATGTAGCCGACCCCACATAGTGGGATTAAGGCTCTGTTGTTGTTATTTTTGTAAATTATTCCTGATTGTTGTGCTTATTCTATAAAATGATAGGCTCTTGAGCTTGATATTGCGATGCACGATCATCATATATATCCTCCTAAGTTATACTTTGTAAGCACCATTACACCCCATAGAGGTAACTTGTGAAGTATCAATTCTCAAACAAAGACAATTTATTCTTAAAACATGCTCTCTCATCTTTCATCAGAAATTGCAAATGTATCATTTTCTTGAATCGTGGGAATCTTTAAAAATTTGTTCCGCCAGTGCCTAAGGGAAATTTAATTCCTTAATATCTTAAGGGCAACTTAATATTTTAGCATTTATTATTATGGGGGTATAAATAAGGCTAATATGTTTAGATTTAGGTTATGCATGAGATTGTAGTCTTGGGTCTTAGGGTTAGAATTTTGGAGAGATCGCCTAACTCAAATTATACATGATTATCTTTACGTATTCATGTTGTGTTGTTTTGTGTTATTGAATAAAAAATTTGTTTGCCCCAATTTTTGTGGAAAACTTGGCTCTGATTTGTATCTAAGTGGTATCATATTGTTTGATTCTGAGAAACCAATATCAGGATCACTACATACAGATTGACGAATTAGGATAGAGGCCTACAACGTCTATCGCATCAAAACTTGTGATACAGCTGCATCCGCACACATCTGGGAAGAAATGGCGGGATCAGTGCAATTGACACATGGCGTGAGCGATACAGTTTTGATAAAAGCTTGTTAGGGTGACATGATCGCGATACAAAGAGATAGTTGGGAAGTGGATCACAGTTGAAATACAGTAGCGGGATCACGACGTGCCAGTCACAATCCGAAATCCAAGAAGTCAGCTACCATATCGAGTTTGCCCTAGCGACTAAACCTCTCGTGATCCAAGAAACCAACAATATAATTGCTACGTTCTTGTTGAGATTCAAGGTAGTTGGGAAGCCAAAAACATGATAGCGGCATAAAGGAGTTCCACCTTTGTGATCGAAATTTGTTTGCCCCAATTTTTGTGGAAAACTTGGCTCTGATTTGTATCTAAGTGGTATCATATTGTTTGATTCTGAGAAACCAATATCAGGATCACTACATACAGATTGACGAATTAGGATAGAGGCCTACAACGTCCATCGCATCAAAACTTGTGATACAGCCGCAATCCGCACACATCTGGGAAGAAATGGCGGGATCAGTGCAAATGACACATGGCGTGAGCGATACAGTTTTGATAAAAAGCTTGTTAGGGTGACATGATCGCGATACAAAGATATAGTTGGGAAGTAGATCACAGTTGCAATACAGTAGCGGGATCACGACGTGCCAGTCGCAATCCGAAATCCAAGAAGTCAGCTACCATATTGAGTTTGCCCTAGTGATTAAACCTCTCGTGATCCAAGAAGCCAACAATATAATTGCTGCGTTCTTGTTGAGATTCAAGGTAGCTGGGAAGCCAAAAACATGATAGCGACATAAAGGAGTTCCACCTTTGTGATCGAAAACCTTATGAGGAGTAATGGCGGTCAAGAAATTAAATGCTCTGGAGAACAAATTAAAGAAAGAGATGAGCCACATCAGATTTAAAATAGATTAGTGTTTCTCATCCATGTAGGGGCAGTTGTCGTCCATGGATGTAAGTTCACGATCCTAAAAAAATTGATAAAGAAGATCATGAAATTTCACACAAAACTGCCTGCCATGAGATCAAGCGACAACGTGATTCGGGGCTGGAGAAGATCGATTTGAAGGATTTCTCCATGGAATAGGAAATTGTGGTGGGTAGGATGCTGGATGTGGGTTGCTTCCAACTTCGCAAGTGTCTTTTGCTACAACAAATTTCCAAGCAAAAGACAATTCAAAAGTAATGATGAAAATGTAACAAATGGAGAAAAACATAGGAGTTTGTAAGGGATTGATTTTGACATTACAGAGTAATCATGATGGAGACAAGATTGTGGTGCTTCGCAGTGACCCCAATTTGTGCAAGAGTTTGATGATGCTCAACACCGTGGTGGGGACAATTCATGATGCAAGATTACGATTCTTAATCAAGTTGCATAACATGAAAGAGACACATAATACGAAATTGGCAAAGGTTCTGGTGGTCGATGAGCTATTGGATAAGTTTTTTGGGGTGGCAATATTCTCCATGATTAACTTGAAGTTAGGGTACCAACAATGATGAGAGAGAAAGAATTGTCAAATGATGATGTGAGTTGGAAGCCATAGGACTTCTCCCAACAATAATTTTATTTGTTTTCCACCTTGAAGACAACATGTCTTTTGGGAATGGAGTAATGTTATGTTGGAGCCTAAACCCTAATTTAGTCCTTTATTAGCCTAAAAGAAGCATGGTCTTTTAATATTTATTATTATGAGGGTTAGATATGGCTAATATGTTTAGGGTTAAGTTTTAAATGAGATTGTGGTCTTTAGTTTTAGGTTTAGGGTTTGGGAGAGATTTCCAACCTTTCAAATTGTAGCATTTAAGAGAGATTGCCTACCTCTCGAAGTGCTGGTGCTTATCTGTTATGTGTTTGTGTGAGTTGTGTGGTGTTATATTGCTTTCATTTGAGATTGGTGAAATAAAATATTTGTTTGCTCAAATTTCTATGAAAAATTGGTTTGATTTGTATCAAAATAATATCAATAAAAATTTACAATAATTTTGTTTGGACTGAAGGAAAGTAAATGAAATTTCAATAAAATATTGATTGATAAAGATCAATAATCATTATGTTATATTTTTTCAGCCCTCTTTTGCATTCCTTTTTAACTCAAATTCCTAGCATCCAAACACACATATAGATCATTTTCTTAGTAGGGACTAATGCTTGTGGCAAATGAATTTTTCCCAAACGAGTATTAGGAATAAAAAAAATTTAAGTAATTAAATGATGGTTTGCAATTTGTCAAAAATGATTGATCATAACTAGAGACTACTCATTGCACCAGAACCTAAACATTATGGGACATTTACCATACATTTAATAAGGCTAATTCTCTAATAAATTAATAGCAATTTTTGCAAAATTTGACATATATTTATCTTAAATCATATAAAGTGGTGATGAAATTTCTTAAAATTTTCCAATTTACTGCACAAAACACTAAAATTCATCAGCTTTATCATGAGATCATTTCCAACAACATAATATGCTGGTATCCCTGATTAAAGCAAAGGTAACCAGGCTAGCCCAAGGTTTTAGCCGGTTAGGCAAGTTAGCTTATAACTAAGTCCCATCCGATCTAAATCTACATAGTTTATAGCAATTGGACGACTGTAATCTCCTTCTCTTGTTCCAAATAGGCATGAAATTTAGAACTAAGTGTGATCAAATTAATCTTAATCAAGTCTATTAACCTATCCCAATTTTAATCATGGAGAGACTTGTTTATAATTCTAGATCAATGGAGAAAGTTTTAGAATTGTGCACACCGATGATGTTTAGTAACTCATTAAAGAACATTATATTGCCAACTCATATAATATAATTTATCAATATTCACGACTTAAGTTGCAAAGTAATCAATAGAAGATAGTTTCAACACCATCAATTTTGATTGAGCTAACATACAAAAATTGATTTCCTAAAATCATGATTATGAGAAGAACCACTGACCTTCGTAGTGCCTATGGAATTAATGTAAAGGTAAATAGGCTTTTGCTCATCTTCATATTGAAAGGTATAAGAACTCAACTAACATTAGCTCTATCACCGAAGGCACCAGGGACATACCCAGATATACAATTCGATTTTTGTACAAATATGAAGCAAGATCAGGAGGCGATTGTTCCCATGCATTTCCTCTAAGGAATGGAATTACCTGAACCAGAACATACAACATGAATTCATAAGCAAAAAAAAAAAAAACAATCATAATTAAGATCGGAAAATCCACCAGAACATACAACATGAATTCATAAGCAAAAAAACAAAAAAAAAATAATCATAATTAAGATCGGACAACCATTAAGATCGGAAAATCCCTACGACATAGATTCACAATAACAACAATATTCATTCGTTTTATTCATGTAAAAATAGATTATCAAGATTACTGACTAACATACGTGTCCATTAACATCCGTGCCCATTAAAATCCTACAACCATAAATTACATCTTGCTATAATAAATCCTAGGTCTCTGATGCACAATTTAATGCCACATCTATTCATAACAATTCCTTGGGAAGCAAGAGACCTTGTTATCCAAATGAATTGGTAAAAAATGGAAACAACAACATAATTCATTAACCTAATGCATAGAAAAAGGTTACAATTGGTTACTAATCCTGAGAATATAGTTGTGTAAAATATATAAGGTTGACTCCGCTATGCAACAATACCAAAAGCTTGATGCAATATTTTATAAATATGAAAATTAAGTAATTAATGTTGGGATTCTACGCAAGTATAAGTATCATTATCAAGTAATAAAGGACTTTCTATTAAAGCCCTGAATATCGATCCCACGGTATCAATCCCATGGGGAAGCTTTAAATTTGAAATGATAAATTAACTAGCAAATTCACATAAAGTAAAACAAAATACTGTCACCAATTTCGAATGTTGAGATAGTATCATAACTAAATTATTTAACTACTAGAAAAACTAAAGTGCAAAGTTTAAACAATAACGATTAAATTTTTAAACTATGTTTATGTGATGAAAATTTCTTATGTGAAAAAATATCTTTCCCACTACAATGAGATTTTGGTAAAATGAGATGCAATAAATGTTTTAATATATATTGTGCCAAATAGGAGCAGTTTTAATTCTCTACCCTGATACAGTGTTATAAAAAATCATTGGCTAAATCCAAATTTAGTCCCAAAATCCGTGGCAAGGCTAGAAGGATATTGGCTCCCACTTAAACACTAAGGTCGAATTGAGGATTTTAGTCTGTGAGTCTAAAATCTCTAATTCTACACCCAACAATGTATATTTTTCTATTTATTTGCACTTAATTCCATGAATGAAATTCTTCTTTATGGAATCAAATGTGATCCTCACTCTATTGTAGAACTCATACTCTATTTTCCGGATTATATGTTTCACAACAAATTTTAACAATTCAATTGACCATATCGAAAAGTAAATTAAGTTCAGAGTTAAAAATAATCACAATTTATTTTATATTTTAACATTGGCACATCCATATTATCTCTTCATTCAACATATCTCAAAGTAGGGAGAAAGATAAAGGAAACTACTCAGACTTCATGAGAAAGATACAACAAAACACAAATTTCATATATAAAAGAAAGTTCATACAACACTAATAAACAAAATAGACTCCAAAATGGTGGTGAAATGAAGATGGAAAAGTGTATGATGTGTATGAGATTGATGTGAGAGAAATGATAAAAAAGGAGTGAATTTTCTGATCAATTTCGGCCCCAAATAGAGCCTAGAGTCGGTTCTTCAATAAGTGTATCAAAAAATTCTTCAAAAAGCGTCCAAATTCGTTGAATCTTCTAGAAACAGGGTTTAAATCGACATTGGCGCCGTCAGCACTGAACAAATTTTCAAATTCTTCATTTTGACTCCAAATTTCATCCTTTTTGCTCCAAGTCCTAAAATTAAATAACCTGCAAGAAAAAATGAAAATACCTTCCATTAAAGTGTAATATCACCAAAAATGAGTATAAAATATGGGTATAAAAATGCATATATTTTCAGTGTATCAAAATCCCCCAAACTTACATGTTACTTATCCTCAAGTAACTCATTTACTATAAAAATATGACTTATGCTAAAGAATTTAACTTCTAGATTTTCATATTTTAGTCCACTAAACATAATAGTATAACTTAAGAAAAATTCAAAACAACTCCAGTTAATACTAAAGGTATAAGAATATCCAGAAATTAAGTCTAAGATTTCTGATTCTCTATTCTTTTCAAGAAAAATTACAAATTGTCATATTAAAGCCACTTAGAGTATTCATATGAAGAAAAACTTTTTGAAACTATACTATTAAATAAGTTAATACTCAAATATAAGTTTAGAAAATGTACCCAAGCCTTCTTCTTTAAATTGATTCAACTGAAGCTATTTTTTAATTAGACATCTCCTTAAGCTTCTCCCCACATTATCTTTTTTTTTATTTTCTTTTCTTTTCTTTTCAGGATCATGTTCAATCCTTTTTCTTTTCTTTTCTTTTTCTTTTTCCCTTTTTTTATGTGAGGATTACTATATTTGGATAGAATTTAATGATTTTAAACTTCACTATCCTTTTCTTAAAGTTAAAAACTTTTTTCATTTCTTCATTAACAAATTTATATTGGCTTAAAGATTTCATAAAGTTTAATTTGTTTCTTCTTACATGACTCGTTAAAATTTTTAATACTTCAAGAATACAAATTTCTTTAGAGAAAATAGAAAAACATAGTCTTATTCTATTATGCCAAATATCTTACTCTCTATAATTAACCTTTATTATTGAAATTTTTTACTTAAGTTTACAATATATTTAGAAACATAAATATTGTTATCTAAAGTTATCCCCTAATACCAAATTTCATGTTAAATTTAAAAATTTTGAAAATATAGCTAAGCGAGGAAAAATCAAATTAAGTTTTTTTTCTTTTCCCCCAAACTTAAAATTTTAAAAAATTTAGCATGAAGAACTGAAAAAATAAAGGGTGAAAGAAATCATTAAATACATAAAGAGAAAACTTACCTATTGAAGGTTTTGATTTTGAAACTTAATTCTGAAATATTGCAGGTACTAATATGAAAAAGTACATGACTTTAAACATTAAATAACACCTAATACATATAAAATATGCTGAAAAAGAGTTAATTACAATACATTTAACAAAATACTAATAACTGACAACAGAACTAAACTGACTTTCAAATAACAAATAATAACAAATATTTTTACAATTCTACAGTTTACAACTTAATATCTAAAATAAAACAGAGTCTTACAATATAACAAAAAAAAGTTTCAACAATATAACAAAAACAAATAACAACATAACAAAGTACAATCAAACATAAAAAGAAAGAAAGATCACCAATAATCATCATCTTCTTATTCTACATCCAAATTATGCTACTGATACAGGGTAAAAATAGGGTGAGTAGGAAACTAAACTGAATGGTCACCCTTCATGTATCTCACAATTGCATCATCATAAGCAGCAGGATATTAGAACTTTTAACCTTTTACTTTATCAAACCATTAGTGTGAGCATTTATGGCCTCCATGTTTTCCATTCTATGATCCCTTCTTAAGATATCTCGAAGAGTAGGGTCACTAGAAGTAGGGGTCCTCGAAGTAGAAGCAATATCCATGGTTCTACTTCCAGATCTCCATTCAACATGAGATTCATA
>NW_018251802.1:102626-112293 GCF_001263595.1 Phalaenopsis equestris | reverse complement strand
GAAATGAGGGAGAGATAGATCGAGAGAGAACTCTTTTCTTTATCACCAGAAATGAGGGAGAGATAGATCGAGAGAGAACTCTTCTCTTTATCACCTTATCTCTCTATCTCCAGCTGTATCTCTCTCTTAGCCGCCCTCCTTTTTTAAAACTCTCCAACTCCAAATTTCTTATTTAATCTCTCTCTTCCAATCTCTTACTCTGCCTTCTCTACCTCTCCAGCACTTTTTCTCTCACTTTCTCCCTCTAGATCCCTCCCTCTTACCCTTCAAAAAGAGGGAATGGGAGAGATCTCTCCACTCTTCTATTAAGAGATAAAGAGAAATAGAATATCAAGTGTGAGGGAAGCAAGGGAGTGTGAGAGATTGGGAGGGAGAGAATGATGAGGATTAGGAGAGAGAAAAAGGTTAATGTTTAGGAAGAATGAGATAAAGATAAGAGATAAAATAAAAATGGATGGAGAGATAGAATATTAAAAGAGAGAGTGATAGAGAAAGAGAAATAAGATATAGAGAGAAAGAGAGAGTGAGGGAGAGAGAGACTGAGAGGTAGAGTGAAGAGACAGAAATATAGATAGAGAGGTAGAGCAAGAGATTAGGAGAGAGAGTGATAGTGAGAGAGATAATGGATAGAGAGAGGGCGAGTGAGAGATCGGGACAAAAAGATATGTTGATCTCTTGAAAAATAGAAAAAGAGAGAATCAAGATAGAGAGTGACATCTCTATTTTCTCTCCTTCTCTACCTCCCCCACTCTCTCTCTGCCTTGAACTCTATCTCTCTCTCTCTCTTTCACATACTCTCTATCTTTATCCCACTATAACTTTCTCCTTTCTCCTCCCTCCCTCCCTCCCTCCATCATCCATCTCTTTTATGACTTTCTCTATCTCTCTCGCACCCCCTTAATCTTTTTATCTCTCATTTTATTCTCTCCCACACTCTCCCTAACTCTCTTCCTCAGATTTCTCTTTCCATTAATTTATGAACCTGACTCCTCTCCCTATCTTACTCTTTTTAGATGCTCCATTCTTCTTTCTCTCCCTCCTTTATTTTTCTCACTTTTTTTCTTTTCTCTAGAAAAAGAAAAAAAGGGAGAAGAAGGATAGAGAGCAAGAGAGAAGTGGAAAAAGATAGAAGAGTGAGAAACATATGGAGAGTGAAAGAGAGATCCAGAGTGAGAGATGGTTTGAATGAGCGAATGAGAGGGAGGGAGTTGGAATAAGAGAGGGAGAGATGGGAAGTGATACAGGTTGATCCACCATCACTCTCTCACTCACTCTCTATATCGTTTACCTCTGTCATGCGAGAAAGTTACAGAGAAGAGAAATTAAGAGAGTGAGTAAGAAAGACAGATAGTAGTGATGTAGTGCTTGAAAGATAGAGAGAGGAAGATATAATGAGAGCATGAGAGAGATGTAGAGCTAGAGAGAGGTAAGATAATTAGAGAGAATGAGAGATAACAAGGTAGAGAGAGTCAAAGACAAGGTAGAGAGAGTCAAAGAAGAGAGATAACAAGGTAGAGAGAGTCAAAGAAGGAGAGAGGGAGAACATTGGGGAAGGAGAGGTCTCAAAAGTGAGAGAGAGGAAGAGGGTGAAAGAGAGAATGAGAAAAAAAAGATATTATGATATAGCGGGACAAAATATTGGGAGGGTTGAAGGGTCTCTCACTCTCAGATAGAAAGAGTGGGAAAGAGGTGAGACAGAGATACGAGGATGGAGACATAGAGGGAGAGATAAAAGAGATAGAAGATAAAAGGAGAGAATGATATCAAGAGTGAGAGAGAGATAGGGGGAAAGAGAGAAAAGGTGAGCAAAAGAGGGAGGGAGAGTTTAAGTGAGGGATAGAAAGAGATAGAGAAGGAAAAAGGGATGTCTCTAGATAAAATGTAAAATGGAGAGAAGGAGCAAGAGTAAGTGAGTGAGAAAAGAAGAGAAATGACACAGAATGAGAGTGAGAGAGATACGGAGAGAATAAGAAAGAGAGAGAAATGAGGAAGGTAGATAGAAAAAGGGAGAATGAGAGAGAATGAGAATGAGAGATAGAGAGAGGTGAGAGAGAATTGTGAAAGAGAGAAAGAGAGAATGAGAGAGATAGAGAGAAGTGAGGGAGGGAGAGAGGATAGAGCATGAGTGAAAATGAGAAAGAGCAGTAGAGAATGAGGGAGAGAGAAGTAGGGAGAGATTTTTCATTCTTTCTTCTCTCTCTCTCTCTCTCTCTTCCTTCCCTTTAAGAACATCTTTGCACATAATCTGTCTCTCTCTCATTCTCAATCATGCTCTTGCCCTCCCTCTCTCTTCTCTATCTCTTAATCATGCTCTCTCACACTCTCTCACATCTCTCACGGTCCCTCCCCATCTCTCTCCTTAGTTCTTTCTTCTCTTACTTTCACTCACTCTCCATCCCTCTCTCCCCTCTCTCTTTTTCGTTTCTCTTCTTCCTTCTACCACAAACTCTTTTTCTCTCTCACTATCCCTCTCTTTACTTCTCTCACCCCCACTCCCTCTGTCTTATTTCTCATTATTTTTCTTTTTATCTCTCTCTTACCCACTTCTCCCTCCCCTACCTGATCTTTCTCCTTCACAATAACTCTCTCCTTTGCTCTTTTTATCTCTCACTACCTCTCTCCTTCACAATCACTCTCTCTTTTGCTCTTTTTATCTCTCACTACCTCTCTCCTCACTCTCTCCCCCTTATGTTCTCTCTCATTTTTTTCTTTCTCCCTTCCTCTCTCCATCTACTGTCCCCCTAACACTCTTACTTTTCTCTCTCTTATTCTGCTCTTCCCTCACTCCTCCATCTCTCTCTCACCCTCTATCTCTCTCTCTCACTCTCATTAGAAGGGTGAGAGAGAGGAAGGGATATGACATATCTCTCTCCCTACCTCTCTATCACTCATTTTGCTCTCTCTTTCTCTTTCACTATCTCTCTCTCTCACTTTGCTCACTCCATCTTTCTCTCCTTTCCCTTCTCTCTCTCTCTCTATGTCACATTCTTCCTCCTATCTAACACTCCACGTCTCTTAGGCTCTCTAATATTATGCTCCTTCTTCTCCATCTCACTTTTTTGTCTATCTCACTCTCTTTCTTTCATTCTCTCTCCCACACTTTCAATCTCTCTCGCTCGCTCAGCCCTCTCTCACTCTATTTATCTCTCTTGTCTCTCTTGGTCACATTATATCTCTCTCTACATTGCTCTCTTACCGACTCTCCTCTCTATCACCCTATTTTCATTCTCTCACTCTCTTTCACTCTCTCTCTAGCATTACCTCCCTCTCTATCTCTCCCTCTCCATCTCTCATTATCTCACAATTATTCTCTCTCATAATCCCTCCATGTCTTTCATTATTCTTTCTCCCATCTATCTTTATCTTTCCTCTCCCTCTCCCTCCTTTCTCCCATCTATCTTTATCTTTCCTCTCCCTCTCGCTCTTCCTCTCCCCCCCCCTCTCCCTCTCCCAATCTCTCACTTCAGCTCATTCTCTAACTCTTCTCCTGTCCCTCTCCCTCCCTCCTTCCATTTCAAACCCTCCCTTTTCCCTCTCACAAACTCCCTTTATTTCAACCCCTCCCTTTCTCTCGCTTCTTTATCACTCACTTTATCTTTCTACCTTTTTCCCTCTCACACACTCTTTTACTCTCCTTCTCCCTCTCCATCCATTCCTACTCTTCCTTAAAATTACAAGAGAGAGATGAGAGAGAGAATGTGTGGGGGTGAGAGAAAAAGATTTTAAAGAAAGAATGCATGATAAAGGGAGAAGTAATAGAGATGGGCCGATAGAGAGAGTGTGTGTAAGAGAAAAGGTGAGAGAGAGGGAGAAAAAGGTGTATTCTCTTAATATCTTGCTCTATTTGTTCTTTCTTTCAAACACACACTCTCTCTTCCTTTCTCATGCTCCCCATATCACTTTTTTCTCTCTATCTCTGGCACTTCTCCCTCTTTTTCTCTCCTCTTAACTGCTTTATCTCTATCTTTATTTATGTCTCTCTCTCATTCTCTATCGTTATCCCTCTTCTCCCACTCTCTCACTCTTTTTGTATCCCTACCTCTCACTTAGATTCTACTTCACTCTACCTCCCTCTTTCTTTTCTCAATCTCTCCCCCTTTCTTGCTCTTTCTCCCTCACAATTGCTCTCCCTCTCTATTTCTCTTTCATTCACTCCTCCTTTCTCTCTCTCTCTTGTTCTATCTCACACTTGATATATCTCTCTCTCTCCTACTTTCTCCTTATCTTTCCTCTCTCTCCCTCTCCTTCTCCCTCTTTCTCCCCACCACTCTCTCCCTCTCACCTCTCTCTCGCTCTCTCCTACTCAGAGAAAGAAAGAGACCCTCCATCCCTGCATATCTTTCTTTCCCTTCATCTATCCTTTACTCTTTCACTATATCTCTCTATTATAATCTCTTTTGCAATCTCTCCCCCTCTCATTCTTGATATATCTTCCCTCCTCTTTCTCTCACTCTCTCCTTATTTCACTCTCTCTACCTCACTATCTCTCATTCTATCTCTTTCTCTTACTCTCTGTAGCTTTATATCTCTCTCTATCTCCCTTTCCCTCTCTAAGTATTCCTCTCTCCTATCTCTCTCTCAATCACTCTCTCTATTTCTCCTCTCTCTAACTATCTCTCACTTGAGAGAGATAATATATAGAGAGAGTGCAATAAAGATGGGGGGATTAACCAATCTCTCTCTCACCATCTATAGAGAGAGTGCAATAAAGATGGGGGGATTAACCGATCTCTCTCTCTTACTCCCACTCCCTTTGTCTTGTTTCTTCTCTCCCACTCTCTCTTTCTAACTTTCTCTTATGTTTAATGTGTCTCTATCCCTCCCCATCTTTCACTTACTCTTACTTTCTCTCTCTCACACTCACTCTCTATCTCTCTTTAGGAAAAAAAGAGGGAGGGAGAGAAGGAAGAAGAGAGCATCTCTACATAAAGAGATATTGGGAGAGAGACAGGTTGATAGATGGATGGAGAGAGAGAGAGGGATTGAGAGAATTAGGAGAGAGCATGAGAGGACAAAAAAAGATAATAAGAGATATAGGGTGAGATGAAGAGAGAGAAAATAAAGAAGAGAGGGAGGAAGGAAGGATTAAAGGCATAAAGAGGAAGAGAGAGAGTAGAGAGAGAGTGTGTGTGGTATAGTATAGAGGTAGAGAAAGTGAGAAAGAGAGAGTGTGACAGAGGCAAAGAGAGTGAAAAAGGGTGAAAGTGCAAGATAGAGAGGAAGAGAGAGGGAGATAGAGAGAATATTTTATTCATTCTCTTTCCTCTGCTACCTTCTCTTTGTCACACTCTCTCTCTCAAACTATCAACCTATCTCTCCCACTATCTATTCTTTCTCTCTCTCACGATCTATCTCTTTCCCTCCACTTAATTCTTTTTCTCTCACTCTTTACACTCCCTTATTTGCTCTTTCTCTTTCAATATGCTACTTCCTCAAATTTTTTCTCTCTTGCTCCCTCAATCAATCTCTCTTACATTTTTCTCTTGCTTGAATTTTCTTTCCCTTATCTCTTACCTTTCTCTTTCTCCCACATGCTATCAACCCCGCTCTCTTTCTCCTGATCTCTATCACTCTTTTTATCTCACTCTCCCTGTCTTTCTATCTCTCCTCACTCATTTGCTTCTCCCACTCCTCCACCTCTCTATCTCTTATTAGAAGAGATGGGTTTAGGGGAGTGTGAGTGACAGAGTAAGAGAGAGAGGGGAGATAGAGAAGAGAAGAGAAAATAAGAAATTAAAAAAAGAGAGTTTGAGATACGTGGCAAGGGAGAATTATCATTGTATCTCTTTGAGTTAAAAGGGGAGGGAGGCCAGGAGAGGAAGTTAGAGAGAGATCTAAAGATAGAGAGATAACAATGAGTAAGAGGGAGGGTGGAAGACAGAATGAAGAAGGCAAAGAGAGGGAGAGAGAGAGGCGGAGAAGAGAAGGCTCGAGTGGGAGTGAGAGATAATGTTAGAGAGATAATTATAAAGAGAGAACATCGCGAAAGGAGGGAGAGAGAAGAATGTGATAGAGAGTGATAGAGTGAGAGGTGAGAGTGCAAGAAAGTAAGAGTGATAGAGTGATTGAAGAGGGTGAGGCCAACACTCTCCTTATTATATCACATATTTCTCGATCTTTTCTAATCTCTCATTCACTCACACACTCTCTCTCACACATTCTCTTCTTTATTTTTCTACCTCTCTCTATCCCTCTTATCTCATTCTTCTCCCTCGCTATCTCTCTCTCACTCATGCTCTCTCCCTGCTCACACTCATGATCTCAACTTCTCTCTCTCCATCTCCCACTCACTCGCGCACTCTTTTTATCCCTCCCCCTAACTCTCCCATTCACTCACACACTCTCTCTCACATTCTCTTCTCTCATTTTCTACCTCTCTCTATCCCTCCTATCTCACTCTTACCCTCCCTATCTCTTTCTCACTCACTTTATCTCTTTCTCTCTCACTCATGCTCTCTCCCTACTCACTCTCATGATCTCAACTTCTCTCTCTCCATCTCCCACTCACTCACACACACTCTTTATCCCTCCCCCTAACTCTCTCTTACTTTGTCTCTCTAACTCAATTGCCTTCGTCCCACCTCCCTACCTTCCTCTCTTTCTTTTATTCTCTCTCTCACACTCTCATCTTTGTCCACCTCTCTCTTATGCTCTCTCTCCCTTGTAACATCTCATTCTTTTCTTGTAATCATTCTCATTGTATTTGGCTTTCTCACTCCATCTCACATTCTCTCTCTTTATCAGAGTGATGTAGATGAAGAGAGATAGATGGAGAGAGAGAGAGAGATAGAAGTGAAAGATTGAGAGATAAGGAGAAAGAAAGAAAGAGAAAGAAAGAAAATGATAGAGAGCTAGTGACAACTCTCCCTAACTCTTCTCTCTTTCTCCCTCCCTCTTGCTCATCACACTACCTCTTCTCTCCCTCCACACTTCCCTCTCCCTCCCTTACTCCCATCTCACTCACCTTCATCATTTTCTCTCTAGCCCTATCTTCTTTTCTTTCCTACATCCTCCACACTTTCTCACTTACTCTCCATCCCTTATCTTTTTATCTACCTCACTCTTATGTTTGTCATTGAGAAGGGGAGAGGATTAGAAAGAGAGAAAGATGGAGAGAGTTATTGAGAGGAGGAAGAGGGAGGAAGAGATAGAAGAGGAAGAGAGAGATTGTAGGAGCGAGAGAGGGAGGGATGGAGTGAGAAAGGAAGTAAGACAACAAAAGAGGGAGAGAAATAGAGAGATAAACTAAGAGAAAGAAAGTGAGAGATAAAAAGATTGAGCTAAAGAAAGAAAAATATTTTTTATGAGATGGGTGGAGAAGAGATGGAGGGACAAAAGATGGAGTGTGAGAGGAGAGAGAGAGAGCTAGAGAGAGGTAAGATAATGAGTGAGAGGTATAGAGGTAGAGAAAATAGTGGGAGAGGGATGAGGAGATTGTGAGTGAGTGAGAGACGGAAAATTAAAGGTGAGAGCAACCCATCTCTCACTCACACACTCTCTCTCCCTCTCCCTCATTCACTTTATCTCCTTACTCCCCCTCTCAATTTCTCCTCTCTCCCCCTCCAATTCTCTCCCTCTTTCTCTCTCTCAATTTCTCTTCCTATAAAACCACATCTCTCTCTATCCACCCATCTCTTTCATATTCTTTGTTGAACTCCCACTTATCTCACTAACTCACACTTTCTGTCTCACTGCACTCTCACATTCTTTCTTCACTACCACACTCCTTCCACCCTCTCTCACTCACCTCCCATCTTTCTTACTCTCCCCTTTCTCTAACCCCCGCTCTTATCCTTATATTCTCTCTCTATCTATATTCTTTCTCTCTATGGAGCTCTCTCACACCACTTTCTCTTTAGTCTCTCCCTCACTCTCTCTCTATCACTCACTCTCCTCCATCCCTCTTTCTCCCTCTTTATCTTTCTACATCATCTCTCGCACACACACTCTCAATTATTTTCTCTTCCTCTCTAAAGTTATCAACATGAGTCTCACTCACCATCCTTATCTCGCTCTCAATATTCTCTCTCTCCTCTCTCATACTAAAGTGGGATGCAGAATCTCTCACTCGCTCTATCTCTCAGTCTCTTCTTTTTGATCTTGTTCTCACACTTTATTCTCTCTCTTTCTCTAATTCTCTCTTTCTCTCATATGTTCTCTCTAGCACTCCCGTCTCTTTCACTCTCTCTCTCTCTCCCTCACTTCACCTTCTTCTGTCCCTTCTTGTAGTTACCTTATCTTCTTCTTGTCTATTCTCGTTCACTCCTTCTCTCACTGTATCAATTAGTCTATCTTTCTATTCTTTTTCTTGCTTTCCCTCTCTCCCATCACACTTGATACCTTGCTCTTATAATGAGGGGATGAGAGATATCATGATTGATCGTTCGAGAGATGAGTGGGAAAGAGATGAAAGTGATAAGAGATTGAGATAAAGATAAATGTGTGAGAGAGGGAGATCACGCAAGAGAGAGAAGGAAAAATAGAACAAAAAAATTGAGAGAGACAGAGAAGATAGAACAATTGAGAGAGTAAAAGAGATCAAAAGAGAAAAAAAGTGAGAGACTAAACAAAGAGAAAGAGATAGTAAGCGAGAAAGCTTGGTTGAGAGAGAGAGAGGGATGAGAGAGATAAGGTAAAAGAGTGAGAAGGGATATGTTGATGGTTGAAGAGAGCTTAAATGGAGTGAGAGGAGTTAGTGAGTGAGAGAGCGAGTGAGTGAGTATGAGAGAGAAAGAGAGGGTTAGAAATGAAGTGAGAGAGTGAAACAGATATCGAGCAAGAGAGAGCGAAGGAAGTAAGAGAGAACATAAGAGTAAGATAAATAGAAAGTGAGAGATAGGGAAATAACAAGTTAGTGAGGGAGAGGAGTGAGAGAGAGAAACAACAAGAGAAAGAGTGAGAAAGATGATAGAAAATAATACAGAGAGAGTTAGAGAGTGCAGGAAGAGAGATAGAGATAGGGAGAGTGAGGGGAAGTCAGAGAGAATAATGGAAAGAGATAACGAGAGAGAAAGAGTGAGATAGAAAAAGGGAAGGGGGTTGAGAGATAAGATGAGAAGAAGAGAGAGATGGATGGAATGAGAGGTGAAGATAGAGAGATGAAGGGAGGAAGCGGGAGGGAAGGGGAGAGAGAAGGAATAGGATGAAGAGAAGGGAGAGAGGGATGGAAAGAGGGAGAGAAAGAGATGAAGGAAGAGAGAGGGAGAGAGGGAAAGCATGTGGGAGAGTAGAAGAGAGATATATAAAGAAAGTTGGAGGGAGAGAGAGAGAGTGAGAGAGATGGAAAGATGGAGGGAGGGAGAGAGAGAGTGACTGAGATGGAAAGCTAGAGAGAGTGAGAGCACAAGAGAGAAAGTGAGAGCGAAAGAGTGATAGAGAGAAAATGAGTGGGAGAGATTACAGGGGATATATAATGATAGAGAGAGTGGTAAAAAAGAGACTAAGAAAGATAATGGAGGAAGAGAGATAAAGCGAGATAAAAAGCACTGAGAGTGAGAGAAGAATGTGTGAGAGAGAGAATAATGGAAAGAGTAGAGAGAAAGAGAGTGAGATAGAAAAAGGGAAGGTGGTTGAGAGAGAGAATGAGAAGAAGAGAGAGATGAATATAGAGAGATGAAGGGAGGAAGTGAGAGGGAAGGGGAGAGAGAAGGAATAGGATGAAGAGAAG
>NW_018251802.1:89987-102593 GCF_001263595.1 Phalaenopsis equestris | reverse complement strand
AAGAGAAGAAGGGAGGAAGGGGGAGAGGGAAAGCATGTGGGAGAGTAGAAGAGAGATATAGAAAGTGTTGACCTAATTTTTAGTGAGGTCTTAGTCTCCTACTCTTAGAACCTATGATCTAGCTTTAGGAGTTCTTATTGACCATTCTAGCTGACTAGCAATGGAGCCCACCTCCCGTAGAACTTCAAGCTACTTCTTGACTCATTTTTGTGAAGAACACGCATGAGTGGTTCCAAGCACCCAACTTCTAGTTGCAAGGGCTAAGGACCAACATGTAGAGGTCCCAAAAATGAGTTCCTATAGGATCAAACAGCCTTAGGTCTCGATTACTCTGACTCGATTACTCGTGAACGTCGCAATTCATGCACTCACTGCACCACACACGACTTTGACTTGAATCAACTCGCCCGTCAGTGAACTCCTTCGGACGACCCCAGATGAAGAAACGGACCACACAGATGCGTTCAGGACGTCGACCCGCTTTGTTATGTTTTCGCGCGCGAGCGACTAACATGAATATCGATGCATATATTTTTCTTTAGCAGTGTGCGGGCCCGGGCGGGCCCGGACTCCGCCCAGGTCCGACCCGGGTTCGATTCAGGCTCGATATGGATTAAGCACGGGCTAATCAATTCAGCTCAGAAATTTCAAAATTCAAATTTTAAATTTTAAATTTATCATTTAATTCCTCCCATAAAGCTTTTCCAATTAAGCTGCCTGCATGAAAGGAAGGTATTCAATTCCTGCCAAAGCTTTGAAGTAACGGCTTGCTCACATTCGGCTATACTAATTGGCCTCGACAGAACAAAAGGAGGGAAGCACGTTTTCCAATTAAGCTGCCTGCATGAAAGGAAGGTATTCAATTCCCGCCAAAGCTTTGAAGTAATGGCTTGCTCACATTCGACTATACTAATTGGCCTCGACAGAAACAAAAGGAGGGAAGCACCCCTGCTCGATACCGTCTCTGCATTTCGCCTCTTCCTCCTCTGCCTCTCCCGAACTCCTGATCATCTCCTGCTCTCTACTCGATCCCTCCTTGCTGCCTCCTTTTCCAGCACCAAAGCCACAAACCTTCTCCAGCACTCGCCTCCTCCCTGCGATGAAGGAACCCACTCTCCCGCTCTCTACGTCGAACATAACCTCCCGCTCGACCACTTCTCCTCTCTTCTTCCACCGATTGAAGCGCTCGAAGCACCAAAGGGCCTCGCTCGACTCTCCCCACCGACCGAGAGCGCTCGATCCCACTCCGCCTCGTCTTCTCCTGTCGCGATCGAAGCCCTCGCTCGCCTCTCCTCGACTGCACTGAAGACCCCCGCTTGCTCGCTCGACTACCCCGCACCTATTCCTCTCCAGATCGGGGCATAGCCGCTTGCCTTCCTCATCTCTCATGCTGTACAACTCCTAACCAAACTCACAGAGGAAGGAAATCCTGTATGTTAGCTGCAGCGGGGAAGGCAACGACAATATCACTATACAAATTACATACCTACATTGATCTTACCACTACTGCTCCTTTTGTTCCGTTCCTATCAGAAACTATTTATTGAGGTAAATCTGTTTGTTGGAGATAATATATTAAATTTTGTTGAGGTTTTGAGAGTAGGATTTTGAGCAGGTTAACTTGTTCGAGACTTCAGTTATTCGCTCCTTTTGACTACGATTTTTTTATTTGAGGATTTTGAGTTGATATTTGATGAGCTTAATCATAATAGTGATTTCAAAATAAGATTTATGTTATTGCCTTGCAATCCTATTTGACGTCACAAGACTGGTTTTAAGGCGTGATATATTTGAATTATACACCACAACAAAAATCTTGTGCATCTAATGAGCGTACTTTTGAATGACAGTAAATTTTGCATGTTATATGTTTATTGTTACTTGATTTTAACTGTTGATTATCATTTATTGAGCACTTTAGAAGAATTCACAGTATTCTGCAATTGCGTTATTCTAAGATCTATCTTTTTAGCCCCTGTTAATGGTATAAACTTACAAGGATTGCTTACTAACACTTTACAATTTAATACAACCTTCTTGCTTTGAGAACTATCCACTGTTTTACCATTCACGTCAATGTGAAAAGTTTAAAGTTCTTGTTCATAGATCCAAATTTGGATGTGTTATAGCTTTTTCTCTTGTGTTGAAACCAAGCACTGTTATCATTGAAACAATCATATGATTTAAACCTTTATATTGAATCATTTTGAGCTATAGGTTGTTGTTCAGAATTGTAAAAATGACTGTTTGGAGTCGTTCAAAACTATAGGTTGTATTTGAAAGTATCATTGTGGGTTGTATTTTTTTTGTTCCGTTTCGTGACTTTTGGGCTGCACTTTGTTAATTTATGTAGTGACTTTTTGAGCTTTATTTTTTTACTCTGAATTGTGGAACATCCGGGCCGATCAAAACACTATTTTGGAACAGATTTAAGCACTCTTCTCGAGAGTCTATGAGAGTTTATTTAATTACAGTTGTTGAAAGATTTTCTAGGTTGAGATCAACCTTTTCTTTATTTAATTACAGTTTATTTAATTACAGTTGTTGAAAGATTTTCACTTCAAAGCCCTAGGTGAGAGCTCATTTTTAGGTTGATTCACTTGTTATTTCCTTTTTTGATTTGTTAGTTTTGAAAGTGGATCAACCTTTTCTTTTCGTTTGTTTTGGTATTTTTGTTAAATGGTTAAGTCAAATATTGAGAGTTTCTGATTTAATTATTTGGAAGACACTTAGAAATATTTGAGGATTAGTTGGAAAACACTTATTTGAGGGTAGAACACTTTAAATCATTTTAAGCACAAGTTAAAGAGTAGGCTTCCTAGAGTTTTAGGAGCACACCCTAGGTGAGAGTACATTCACCTAGTCTTCAGTGTAGACCTCTTAGACTTTAGGTGCGCATCCTAGGTGAGAGTACATTCATCTAGTCCTCAGTATAGGCTTCCTAGAGCTTAGGCACACACCCTAGGTGAGAGTCCATCCACCTAGTCTTCAGTGTAGGCTTCCTAGAGCTTAGGAGCACACCCTAGGTGAGAGCTCATCTACTTAATTCTCAGCATAAGCTTCCTAGATTTTAGGAGCACACCCTAGGTGAGAGTCCATCTACCTAGTCCTCAGTGTAAACCTCCTAGACTTTAGGTGCACACCCTAGGTGAGAGCTCATCCACCTACTTCTCCGCATAAGCTTCCTAGATTTTAGGAGCACACCCTAGGTGAGAGTCCATCCACCTAATTCTCAGCTCATCCACCTAATTTTTGAATAGATAAAGAAACTTGGCACTTGATCCTAATTCACAAACTGATCAAGACACTAGACACCAGGATGCACCGAGACGTAGTTCATGTTTCCTTAATCAAATCAACAGTGAAATTCCCACAATGACTTAACCTACAGTGAAAGCCAGTGTACCGAGATTTGAGCTTGGATATTACACTCAAATTCTCATGGCATATGGGGAAATTTGTTAATGCCATATATGGTTCATCGGACTAGGATAATTCTAGGGTTTAAGTGGCGTGGGCGATGACGACATTGCTTATGTGTGCTTAAATGAGATATACAAAGTGATAATATTAGAATAATATCTCCTACCTCAAGGATCTTCTATAAGAGAGGAAATGACCCACGATACTATTCACCGATTCTTGGTGAGATCGTTGCCCCCGAGACTCCTAGATTGTCAGTAGTTCTAGCACGATTAGAGTGACTAACATGTGGACTACACGACTTTACAAAAATATTTATGAAAATAAAACAAAATCTCTTTTGCATGTTAAAAAGAACTCTGCATAAAAAAAGACTTAAACAACAATTTTTGCATGAAAATCAAATAATTCTTCTATGAAAATTTATAAATGTCCATGGTTAGTCATTTGGATTGAGGTTAAGAACTACCTTCTGTAGATTGTCAAGCTGGCTACTCTTACTCAAGGTCGGGAAGCACACAGCCCAGCTTTGAGCCCCCACTTTTACCAATGTCTTATACCAAGTCCTGATCTGTCTTATAAGGTTTTAGGTTTCTTTTGCTTGTGATTTCCTTTATGCTGGGTTTTGTTGTCTTATTTATTTTTCTTGCAAGAATGTTTAAATATGCTGCAAATCATACTACGATCACAATATTAATCATACAACAGTAGCAGATGCCCAGGTATGCTTTTACAGTTTATCTACAACATTTATTTACTGAATTTTATCTTTCAAGTACATTTTATTCACCTGCAATTTGACTACTCTGCATGCAAAACCAGAACTGAAACCAAAACCAAAATGAAATAAAGCCAAACTTTAACACCAAAACTGGGAAACTTAAATCACCAATCTCAAACACTTAAACCCTGAAGCCGTCGCGACGACAGGAGCTTGGAGCCAAATTTGTGGGCAGCACGACGAAGAGCTTGGAGCGAGCAATAAGAAGATCGTCTTCAGCATTATCTTTTCCTAGCATAATAACAACCCATAGGACTTTGAGGTAGCTCGCTCAGCACGACATAAATCCTCACTTTCTCCTTAGGCTTCTATGCAACCATGTTGCGCGTCATGAGTCCTAACTCAACTTAGGTTCCGAGGTTATCGTACGGTATGACGTAAACCCTCATATCTCTGCAGGCTATTTGCATAATCATGCATTATGCAAGTTTAAGTCTTAAATAATAAAACTGACAAGATCAAACACTTAATTAACATCGTCTCCAAAATGTAGCCACACTGTAGGATAGGCTGGGAAGTCACCGATGTTTACCTCGGATCAGTGACATCCCCTACTTTCTTCTTCCTTTGGACTCCTGAAAATAAGTGTTCCGTATTGAGCCATTCCCACTTGATTTTCCTCGTCCTACCGTGAAAACTTACACTTTGGAATCTTGAAGACTAATACCTCTGATCATTATCAAGAGTTTTCTCAAGTGACCACAGTCATTTGAGATGTAATTAACTATAGGGGCTTGCCTTTATAGGAAACTTGGAACCCAGGTAAAATAAACCTTATGTAATCTTTGTATTAGATAGGGGAACTTGTCGGTCACACATAAAAGGTTCACAGACTAAACAGATATCACAAATCTCTTAGTTTGTAGAATTGGGTCTATCGCCGAGATCTACACTTATCTTTTGGGAGGGTGTAGTATTCGCGGTATCGGGCACGATTATGCAAACTATTGGACTAATGAGATCCATTTGGTCTTATTTTTTAAAATTAAAACATACTACTTTTAAAACTCAAGCTATATATCTATTATATTAAATTAAATTTCAAAAAACTATTTTCATATCCGTATTTTCAAATCATCAACCAAAAAGTTGACCGACAGAAAGAAAGATGGATGGAGAGAGAGAAAGAGTGAGAGAGCTGGAAAGCTAGAGAGAGTGAGAGCACAATAGAGAAAGTGAGAGAGAAAGAGTGATAGAGAGAAAATGAGTGGGAGAGATTACAGGGGATATAAAATGATAGAGAGAGTGGTAAGAAAGAGACTAAGAAAGATAGTGGATGAAGAGAGATAAAGAGAGATAAAAAGCACTAAGAGTGAGGGAAGAATGTGTGAGAGAGAAAGAGAGTAAGAGAAGAAGAGAGAGGATTAAAACAGCATGAAAGTGTTAGAGTGAGAGAGAGTTAGAGTACAAGAAAGAGAATTAAAGAGTTAAAGTGGGAGAGGGAGAACGGGAGACTTGAAGAGGGAGAGAGAGGGAAAATTAGAGAAGAGGGAGAGAACGAGAGTCTCTGTCTCAATATCATAGTATCTTTCCCTCCAACTCCTCCCCCTCTCATTTCTATTTCTTATCTTTTCTCAGTGTCTCACACATCTACTCCGTTTTTATCTTTCAATATATTGATCTCTCTTTGTCTCTCCTCTTTTGAGATAGATAAAGAGAGAGGAGAGTGAGACAGAAGTGAGAGTGGGAAAAAGAAAGAGAAAGACAAGAAGATCTTCTTCAACATTATCTTTTCCTAGCATAATGACAACCCATAGGACTTCGAGGTAGCTCGCCCAGCGCGACATAAATCCTCACTTTCTCCTTAGGCTTTTATGCAACCACGTTGCGCGGCATGAGTCCTAACTCGACTTAGGTTCCGAGGTTGTCGTACAGTACGACATAAACCCTCATATCTCTACAGGCTATTTGCATAATCATGCATTATGTAAGTTTAAGTCTGAAATTATAATAAAACTGACAAGATCAAACACTTAATTAACATCGTCTCCAAAATGTAGCCACACTGTAGGATAGGCTGGGAAGTCACCGATGTTTACCTCGGATCTCTTCTTCCTTTGGACTCTTGAAAATAAGTGTTCCGAGAGAGGAGAGTGAGAGAGAAGTGAGAGTGGGAAAAAGAAAGATAAAAATAAGAAGATCTTCTTCAGCATTATTATTTCCTAGCATAATAACAACTCATAGGACTTTGAGGTAGCTCGCCCAGCCTGACATAAATCCTCACTTTCTCCTTAGGCTTTTGTGCAACCATGTTGCGCGACATGAGTCCAAACTCGACTTAGGTTTTGTGGTTGTCGTACGGTACGACGTAAACCCTCATATCTCTGCAGGCTATTTGCATAATCATGCATTATGCAAGTTTAAGTCTCAAATAATAAAACTGGCAAGATCAAACACTTAATTATCATCGTCTCCAAAATGTAGCCACACTGTAGCATAGTCTGGGAAGTCACCGATGTTTACCTTGGATCAGTGACATCCCCTACTTTCTTATTCCTTTGGACTCTTGAAAATAAGTGTTCCATATTGAGTCATTCCCACTTGATTTTCCTCGTCCTACCGTAAAAACTTACACTTTGGAATCTTGAAGACTAATACCTCTGATCATTATTGAGAGTTTTCTCAAGTGACCACAGTCATTTGGGATGTAATTAACTATAGGGGCTTGCCTTTATAGGGAACTTGGAACCTAAGGAACCCAAGTAAAATAAACCTTATTTAATCCTTGTATTAGATAGGGGAATTTGTCGGTCACACATAAAAGGTTCGCAGACTAAAAAGATGTCACAAATCTCTTAATTTGTAGGATTGGGTCTATCGCCGAGATCTACACTTATCTTTTGGGAGGGTATAATATTCGCGGTATCGAGCACGATTATGCAAACTATTGGACTAATGAGATCCATTTGGTC
The DNA here is from genome assembly GCF_001263595.1 of Phalaenopsis equestris. NCBI lineage: Eukaryota > Viridiplantae > Streptophyta > Magnoliopsida > Asparagales > Orchidaceae > Phalaenopsis > Phalaenopsis equestris. The sequence continues at coordinate 95,477 of NW_018251802.1, read as the reverse complement.
TTATTTTTTAAAATTAAAACATACTACTTTTAAAACTCAAGCTATATATCTATTATATTAAATTAAATTTCAAAAAACTATTTTCATATCCGTATTTTCAAATCATCAACCAAAAAGTTGACCGACAGAAAGAAAGATGGATGGAGAGAGAGAGAGTGAGAGAGATAAAAAGCTAGAGAGAGTGAGAGCACAAGAGAGAAAGTGAGAGAGAAAGAGTGATAGAGAGAAAATGAGTGGGAGAGATTACAGGGGATATAAAATGATAGAGAGAGTGGTCAGAAAGAGACTAAGAAAGATAGTGGATGAAGAGAGATAAAGCAAGATGAAAAGCACTAAGAGTGAGAGAAGAATGTGTGAGAGAGAAAGAAAATAAGAGAAGAAGAGAGAGGATTAAGAGAGCGTGATAGTGTTAGAGTGAGAGAGAGTTAGAGCACGAGAAAGAGACTGAAAGAGTTAAAGTGGAAGAGGGAGAACAGGAGAGTTGAAGAGGGAGAGAGAGGGAAAATTAGAGAAGAGGGAGAGAAGGAGAGTCTCTGTCTCAATATCATAGTACCTTTCTCTTCTCCAACTCCTCCCCCTCTCATTTCTATTTCTTATGTTTTCTCAGTGTCTCACACATCTACTCCGTTTTCATTTTTCAATATATTGATCTCTCTTTGTCTCTCCTCTTTTGAGATAGATAAAGAGAGAGGAGAGTGAGAGAGAAGTGAGAGCGGGAAAAAGAAAGAGAAAGAGAGAAAGAGAGAAGACGAGAATATAAGAGAAAGAGAGAGAGGGAGGAGGGAGGTAGAAAAAGGGTAAGAGAGAAAACGAGATAAAGATAAAGCGAGTAATAAATATTGAGAGGGAGATTGAGAGATAGAGTGAAGAGAGAGGGTGTGAAGGAGAGAGAGAGCGTGAAATATCACAATCACGTTATCTAATCTCTCTTTTCTCTCTCTCCTTGACCTTCTCTATCTCCCACCCACCCTCAGTTTTTTTCTCTCCCTCTCTCACTCTCTATCACTCTATCTCTCATTCTCTCTATCTTTTTCTTATTCTCTTTCTCTCCCTCCTTCCTTCCCTCACTCCATTTTGTTCACCTCAAACTCTCTCTCACATACTACCTCCATCACTCACACACTTTCTCTTCTCTCTCACTCTTGATATCTCTCCCCCTTTCTCTCTTACTCACCTCTCTCTTTCTCTCTTTCTCACTTGTTATATCTCTCTATTTGTCTCTCCCTCTCTCTCACTCCCTCTTACTCTCTCTCCTCTCTCTCACCCTCTCTTATACTATCAACCATACTCTCTACCTATCTCCCACTCTCTCTTTCTCACACTCTCGCTTTCACTATCTATTTCTTTGACTCTATCAGACACACACACACACACACACACACACACACACACACACTATCTCTTCTTTCTCCCTCCCTTCCTTTAAGTCTCGCACTCTCTCTCCTCTCCCTTCCCCCTCTCTCTTTACTCATTGTACCTCTGACATAAAAGAGATAGAAAAAGAGCAAGAAAGAGAGAAGGATAGGAATAAAGAGAGAGGTAGTAGAGGAGAGAGAATGGCAATAGAAAGTGATGAGAGGATCATAAATAAAGTGAGATGAAGAGAGCAAGAGTGAGGGATAAGTAGGGTGAGGAGAGTAAAATGGGACAGTGTTTCCCTTGCTCTATCTTTCTCTCTTCCTATCATCATTATTTCCTTCTATCTCTACCTCACTGACCTTCTTTCTCTCCCTCTATCTCTCTCTCACTCTCATTCTTCTTCTCTCTTATTATATATTCCCTCCTACTCCTTCCCTCTCACTCCCTCTTCTCTCACTTCACTTTCTCTCTCTTCTCTCTTGCTCACCTTTTTTACTCACTATTTATCTCTCCATTCTATTGCTCTTCTCTCTCTCTCAATCTAAATTTCTATCTTTCTCTACCCACATCTCTATTTATCTCTTTACCCTTCTCCCTCTCTCTATCCCACTATCTGCTGCTCTTTCTCTCTTCCTTCCTACCTTCTTACCCCTTTCTCCCTCGCTCCCTCCCTTCTTCATATCCTCTCCACCCTATCTCTCTTTCTCTCTCTTCCCCTTGCTCTACCTCTCTCCCTCACTTCCTCTCTCTCTCTTTGCTTCGCTCTTAAAATCTTACTTTCCTCTCTCACTCTCTCCCTCTTTCACACACACACGTACACACACTCTATCTTTCTCTGGAGAGAAAGATGGAAAGATAGTGAGATAGGGTATAAATAAATAGAGAGTGATCAAGAGAAAAGGAAGGCTAATATTGATTGAGATAAGGTCAATCTATCTTTATTTTACTTTCTCTCTCATTGTCTCTCTCACACACACTCCCTCTCAATGTTTCATTTCATTTTTCTCTTAGTCTTTCTCTCTATGCCCTCTCACTTTCTCTCAGTCTTTCTCTCTATGCCCTCTCACTTTCTCTCATTCTTTCTCTTTCCCCATCCCTCTCTTTCTCTTTTTGCTCCCTCTAGAAAGAGAGAGAGTTAAAGAGAGATATTAAGATAGAGAGAGTGAGAGACACTCACATGCTCTCTTTACTCTCTCTCCTTCTCTCTTCTTAGTCTACCTTCATCATGTTTCTCTCATTCTATCTCTCTCTTTGTCTCTTAATCGCTCAACTTTTTTTATTTTTTTCTTGTTCTCTTTCTCTTATTTATATCTCTCATTACTCTATCTCCCTCATGTTCTCTCTCTCTTCATCTATCTCATTTTCTTTACATCTTTATCTTTATCTCTCTTCAACTTAACCTTTATCCATCCATCTGACTCTCTATCTCTTCATCTTTCACTTTCCAAGCCTTCCTTTTGCTCTCTCACCTCATTTGCTTTATCTCTTCCTCTCTCTCACCTCATTTACTATCACCATAACCCTCTCTAACTTTCTCACTCTTCTCTCTCTTCCTCCATCTCTCTCTCAAAGAGCACGAGTGAGAGAGAGAATAGGAGAGACAGTGAGGTAGACAGTGAGAAAGGCAAAGAGTAAGAGAGGATGGGAGAGGATAAAGAGGATGTTATATAAGAGAGATTGAGAGCGAGAGAGTTATATCTCTCATGCCTATCTCTCTCTTTTATTCTCTCCCTCCCTCGCACCCCCTCTCACCTCATTCTTGTACTTTCTGCCAGAGTCTATATATCTCTCTCTCCATCTTTTCTCTTTCTCTTTCTTTGCCCACCGTTCTCTCATTCTCTCTTCCTCTCTCTCACTGACCAACCGTCTCTTTGACTTTCTCCCTCCTCATCACTTCACTTTTCCTTTCCCTTTCTATCTCCTTTCTCTAAAATCCTCCTCTCACTCTTTCATGATATGAGAGAGGGATGGAGAAGAGGGAGAGGGATATGGAGAGAGAGAGGAGAGAGAGAGAAAGAGATCATCTGAGTGATACTCCCTCTCTCTATATCTCTCCCTCTCTCCCTCTCTTTTGAGCTATCAACCTATAATTTCTCTTTCTCTCTCTAGCTATTTCTCTTCCCCTCTCCCTCTCTCTTTTACTTAATCCCTCTTGTGATAGCTCTCTCTCTTTCTCAATTACCCTCATCGTTCTCTTACCCCAGCTCTCCATCCTCTAAAGAGAGATAAAAAGAATAATGAGACTGAGATAAAGAGAGAAGATTTGAGTGAGAGAAAGTGTAATAGAGGGGGGAAGATAATATAAGAAACAAATTGATAGAGAGAGAAAATAAAAAGTTATAGAAGAGAGAGAAAATAGAGAAATAGAGAGATCTCACTTTCTCTAGAGTGGGAGAGAGTAAGAGAGATTTTAGTGAGCAAAAAGAGGGTGGGAGGGAGTGAGAGATAGAAAGAGAGATTGATGGTATGATAGAGGTTAGCAGTAAAAAAGAAAGCTACAAACTTGGTGAGGGAGGGACAATTAGGGAGATGGTTGGAAAAAGTGAGATAAAAGGTAGAGTAAGAGCTAGAGAGAGATGGAAGGAGTGAGAGAAGAGAGTAAGAGAGGGAGAGAGGGAGTGAGAGAGAGATAGATAGAAAAAGAAAGATAGAGATATGGAGACAAGTGAAAACTGAGCGAGATAAAGAGACTACGAGTGAAAAATACACTATGAGTGAAAAATACAATAGTAGAGTGAGTGACAAATTGATTAAGAGAGAGAAGCTAAAGTGAGAGTGAAAGTTAGAGAGAGAGTCTTTTTGAGAGATAGTGAGAAGGGATAGGATAGAGAGATAGAAGAGAGCATGGTAAAAATGTTGAAATATAGCTTAATAGTTTGAAAGAGAGAAAAAGATCATGAAGTCCCTCACACTCTCACTCTTGTCTCTACCTCTTTATCCTTTCATGCCCTCTTGGTATCAATCTTTAGCTCTCTCTATCTTCTTGTGCTCTCTCCTTGTCCCTCCATAACTCTTTCTCTTTCTCACTCTACTCTATGATAAAAAGAGATGGAGAGAAAATGGGAAGAGGGCGAGAGAGAGCGAGAAAGAGTGATAAAGAGGGAATTGAAGATAGAAAGAGATTTCTCTTATTTTCTATCTCTCTCTTTCACTCTTCTAATCTCTCTCTCACACTCTTAGTTTCTATCTTCCTCACACTATCTCTCTCTTCCATCTGTCTCTTCCTATCTATCTTCTTCTCTCTTTCTCTCCTTTATCTCTCAATCACGTGAGAGATGAAAAGTGGAGAGAGAAAGAGAGGGAGAGAGAAGAGAGTGATAAGAGAGAGGTAGGGAGGGAGGGCGTGATAGAGAGATATTAAGAGAGAGAGCATGTTAGAACAATGAATGAGGGACACATTCTCTCTATCTTTCATTGTAAGTAAGTGAAGGAGTTTGATTAAGAGATGTAAGAGAGGAGGTAGTGGGAATGATATTAAGAGTGAGAGTGTGTGTGATGATCAAGAGGGAGATAGGAAGGGATAAGAGTGTGAGCAAGAGAAATTGATAGTGAGAGAGATAGGTGAGCAAGAGATATAGATAGCGGGTGAAAGAAGAGAGGTAGAGGATATGAGGGCAAGAATGATAGAGACAGATAGAAAGGGAGAGAGAGTGAGGGAGAGGCATGTAGCGAGAGAAAAAGAGGGAGGGAGGGAGGGATTGAGAGGGACATCTTTATCTCTATCTCTCCCCTTCCAGCTTTTCTCTTTCTCTATCTCTCTCTTATCTTACCCACTTATCTATTCTCCAGCTTAGTTTCTTATCTCTCTTTAATCATTCTCTCTCAATCTCAATCTTTTTTCTTTATCTCTCCCTTTGTTCTGCTCTCTATCTGCCTTATCTCTTTCTTTCCCTCCCATTCTTCCTCTCTCTTTCTCTACCAATCTCAGTTCTCTCCTTTTCACCCATTATCTCTTTTCTCTCTCACTTAATCTCATCATCTCTCTCTTAGTTTCTCTCAATCTCCCTCCCTTCTATCTCTTCCTCTGTCTTTCTTGCTTTCTTCATTCTCCCTATCTCTAACTCTTATTCTCTCTATCCTTACCTCTCTCTCTTGAAAGATAACGATATAATAGAGGTTGAGAGGGAAAGA
>NW_018251802.1:68005-89855 GCF_001263595.1 Phalaenopsis equestris | reverse complement strand
AAAGAGTGAGTAGTATATTGAGAGAGGGCGAGGGAGGAGATAGAGAGAACATATGTGAGAGATTGATGAATAAATTGAGAGAGATGGCAAGTGAGAGGGAGAGTGAGAGAGAGAAAGTGAAATCACTCTTCTCTCTTTCTCCCTCTACTTGGTCACTCCTCCCTCTTTCTACCTCCCTCCTCTGTCTCTCTTGCTTCTATTCATGCTCTTCTCCATCTCTCCATCTCTCCCTCATTATGTTTCCCTATCTAATCTCTTACTCTTGCTCTCTAGCTTCACTTATCATTTTGTTTCCTTGTCTTCATCATTCTCTCTCCTTCTCTTGCTTCATCTCTTATTCTCTCTTGTACATTCTCTCCTTATTTCCTCACTGACTTTTTCACACTCTCTTTCTCACTATTCTCTCTCACATTCTTACTCTCTCTTTTGTCCTCTCAAGCTCTCCAACTCTTGCCCTCTCTCTCTCACGCCTTCTATCTTCTCTCTCTAAATCAGCATCTCTCAATCTATCTTCTCTCCTCTTCCCTATCTTAATCTCTATTTATCTCTTTTTCCTTCTCTCCCACATGATCTCCCTTTCTATCTCTCACTCTCTCTTCTTTTACTTTCTCTCTCCCACTCCTTAACTTGTTCTCTCCCTCTTCTCTCTATCTCTCACTCTCTGTAGCTATTCTGCTTTTCTCTCTCTTGCTCTCTCCCTCCTCTTTCACATGCTTCTTCACAACCACCTACCTTTCCTTTCTCACTCACTTCTCCTCTCTCCGGCTCTCCCTCACTCTCCCCCTCCATCCCTCCCACCTTTTTCTCATAGACACATGCACATACACACTCTCTCTTTTCTTTGTCTCACTCTCTTTCTCTCTTAAGTCCCTCCTTCTATGTCTCACCCTCCATATCTCTCTCCCTTTTTGTATCTCTCTTTAGCTCTCTATCTCTCTCCATCTTTTCTTCCTTATTTTTCTTTACCTCTCTCTCTCTTGTCTCTCTTTCTTACCCTTTCATTCTTTATTTTTTCTCCTTTTTTCCCTATCTGTCTATCTCACAATGTAGTATTGCTGTCTCCCATTTTATCTCCCTCTTCTCTTTCTCCTTTTGTATCCTTATCCCCCTCCCCCTATCCCTCTCTTACTGGCTCTCAACAGGTCTTCCAATCTATCACTCTCTGCTTTCTTACTTTCTTCTAATCCCTCCATCCCTCTCCTAAGTTTTCCTCTCTAACTCTCTCTTCTCTCTCTTTCATCGTCGCTATCGCTCTTCCTCTCTTTTCTTCTCCTCCTCTTCTCTCTCTTAATCCACATATTTCTCTCATTCTCTCAAACTCTTGCTCCTTTTCTCTCACACACTCTCTCTCTTGCTCAACCGCTCTATCTCTCTTGATCTCTTCTCTCTTTATCATGTAAGAGGGACAGAAGGAGTCCAACACATAATATCTATCTCTTTAACTCCTCTATGTCTCTCAGCTCCTCTCCCCATCTCAACCTATCTCTCTCTTCCCATCCCTTCCTCACTGGGCCCTTATGTCTCTCTCTCTTCCCATTCCCATCTCCTCTCTGACTCAAATTCCATCTCTCACACACATTCTTCTCTTTCTTTGAATTTGGTTTTCAAACCTCTCTCTTCCCCTTTCTTTCTCCATCCCTTCAATTCTCTCTCACTTTCTCTTTCTTGTACTATCTCTGTATCTATATCTTTCTTTCTATCTTTAACTCAGAAAGAGCAATAGAAAAAAATTTCAAGAGAACAAAAGAGAATTCACACCTCTTATACCATTAATAAAAGGGATAGAAATAGAGGAATTAATATGGAAGTAGAGAGAGAATCTTGCTCTCACCCTTGTTCTCACTCCTCTCTCCATCTCACTTACTCTCTCTCTCTCTCTCTCTCTCTCTCTTTTCTTCACTCTCTCCCCCATATCTTTGTCATTTCCTCCCTCCCTCCCACCCTCCCTCCATCACTTCTATCTTTACCCTGCCCTCTCTCACTCTCTTTATCTCTTTTCCCTCTCACTCTCTTTTTCTTTCTTTCTAATTTCATACCCCTCTCACTCTCTCTCTCTCTCTCTCATTCGTTCTTCCTCTCCCTCTCTCATGCTCTCTCTCATATCTCTTTCTTCTCTCTCACTCTCTCTATTGCTTTCTCTCACACTCTCCCACTATCTCTCCACTCCTTCACTCAATTACTCTCTCTCTCTCTCCCTCTTTTTTTTGGGAGATAGGGGGAGAAGAGGATGAAAAAGTGAGAAATATAGATGAGGGACAAGTTGATGGCACAAGAGAGGTTGATAGCAAAAGAGAGAGAAGAAGAAAGAGAGAAAAATAGGAATAAATTAGCTTGAGGGAGAGAGATATGGGGTATGAGTGAGAATTAGAGTCTCATAGAGAGAGGGTGTATGGGTGAGAATTAGAGTTTGATAGTGAGTGAGAGGAAGAGAGAATGAGTGTGAGAGAGAAAGAGAGGAATGCAGAGAGAGAATAGAGAGAGAAAGAGAGATTGATAAAGAGGTGAGCAAGAGAGATAAAGAGCAAAAAAGGGAGGGAGGGAGGGTGGGAAGGAGCATAAAAAAGAATGAGTGTGAGATAGAGAGAGATATATAATTTGACAGAAGGAAACACCAAGGTGATGGGATATGAAGAGAGTTAGAGTAAAAAAGAGTTGATTATTGAGAGGGAGAGTGATAGATAGGCAATGAGAGAAAGAGAGAGAAGAGAAAGTGGGGGAGAGAGAGATAGAGAGGGAGGCATTCACTCTCTCCCTCCCTCCCTCCCTCCCTCTCACACTTGTCTCTCTAGCTCTCCATCTCTCTCACAAATTCTCTCCCTCCAGCTCTCTCTCACCAACTTTTTCCCTCTCTCATTCCCTTTCCTACCATATTTTCTCTATCTTTCTTTTTATCTCTTTTTATCAAACTCTCCCTCTCTATTTAGCTCAAACTATCAAGAAGGAGAGAGCAAGATAAAACATAAGATAAATAGTGCAAGTGAGACATAGAGGGAGGAAGAAAGTGGATAGAGAGAAAGTACAAGAGTGAGAGTAAGAGGAAAAAATAGAGAAGATAAAAATGAAGAGAGAGATAATGAGTGAGGCAATGATCATATAGTGGAAGAGAGAGAGAGAAACAGAGACGTAGGTTGATAGAGTAAGAGAGTGGGAGAGTGAAGTAGAGTGGTAATGGTAGAGAAAGAGAGAGTAGATAAGAAGAGGGTGAAAGACAGTGATAAAGAATGAAAGATGGAGAGAGGGAGGGATTGAGAGAACAGAGAGAAATTGAGAGTGAGTGAGAAGAGCAAGGATAGAGATTACAAGTAAAGAGAGAGGAAGTGGGAGTTGGAAGGAAGAAGTGGGAAGGAGAGAGAGAGAGAATGAGAGTGGAGGGAGGGGATAGATATATAGAGGGAGGGAGGAGAGATAGAGATAAATAAAGTTTATAGAAGAGAGGAAGAAAGATCAAAATAGAAAGCATACGAGATATAAAATGTGAGAGAGCGAGAGAAGTGAGAGTGAGGGAAATGCCTTCTCTACTCTATTTCTTAATAACTCATTTTTTTCCATCCACTCTCTCTCCCTAACTCCTCTAACCCTCCCTATAGAAAGGGAGGGATGTTGAGATACAAAAAGAGTGAGAGAGGTAGGTGAAGAAAGAGCAGAAAGAGATAGGGAGATCAAGGGAGAGAGAAAAGTGTGAGAGAGAGTGAGAAAAATGATTGGCAGAGAAGACAGGAAGGGAGAGAGGGTGGTAGTTAGAGAATGAAAAAAGAGAGAATAGGTAAGGAGAGAACGAGGAGAGTCTCTATTATTCTCTCTCACAGTCACTATCTAACTCTAAGAGAGTGGGAGCAAGGTAATTTGAGGGACAAAGCGGAAGGGATATTGAGAGAGAGAAAGAAAGAGAAGAGGAGATGAGGTAAGAAGAGGGTCAGATATATCTTCTCTCTTTTACTCTAAACTTTTTCTCTCTCTCCCTTCTCCCTTTCGCTTTCTTTCTACTAACTTTGTTTTTCCTCGATCTTTTTATCTCTATCTCTCATCTGCACTACCTCTCTCTCACGTTCTTCCTCTCTCACTCTCAATCTTTCTCTAATTCTATCTTTCTTTCTCTCTCTCTCATTCAATCACTCTCCCTCTCTTGTTCTCTCTCTATCTCTCCTCTCTCTAGCCTCCCTTTATATCTCTCTCTTTCTTCTCATCTCTCTTTCTAAATCTCTTTCTCTCTCTTTGTCTCTTCCACCATATCCTTATCTCATTCTATGTTGCTTTCCCCATCTATCACTCTCACGACCTCCCTCTCTTCTTCATCATTATCCCTTACTCTCCCTCTTCTCTCTTTATCTCTTCTTCTCCTTTCTTACTCTCTCTTCCTTGCTCCATCTTTCCCCTATCTCACTTCCTCCATATCAATCTCTTTTCTCTCCCTCTCCCTCTCCACTTTGCATTCTCCTACTCTGACTTTTTCTTCTTTCACATTCACTCATCCCTTCTTTTCCTTCCCACTCTCTTCTCTTTTTTTCCTATCCCTTTATGCTCTCTCTCTCTCCTCTTCTTCTCACTTTCTTCTCTCTCTCTCTCCCACTTCCTTTTTATCCCTTATCCCTCTGTTTCACCCTTCCTCCCTTAGAAGAGAAACTGAGAGGGAGACAAAGAAAAGGATATGGGTGAGAGGTGGTGATAGAGAGATAGAGAGAAAGAAAGGGAGGCATACTTTATCTTTCTCTCTCGTACCATTAATATATTCTTCTCTCTTCCTTTATCCCTCCCTCTCTTATATTAAACTTCTATTAGTCCATGCTTTTTTTTCTCATCTTCCATCTCTCCTTCTCTTATATTATCCTTCTAATAATTCATGCTCTCTCATCTCTCTATCATTATCTCTCTCACTCTCTCTCCCTCCTCTATTGCCTTCTCTCTTTCTCTATTCCTTCACTCTTTCTCTCTCTTTCATCCCTCCCTCTCAACCTCTATTATACCATTATCTATCAAGAGAGAGAGGAAGAGAGAGAGAAAAAAAGAGTGAGATAGAATAAAAATTTGAGATAGAGATAATGAAGAATCGATAAAGAGAGAGGAAGAGATAGAGGAATGAAGGGAGATTGAGAGAAAGTAGGAGAGGGAGAAGAGGGATGAAGAGATTGAGTGAGAGGGAGAAAGAGATAGTGAGTGAGAAGGAGAGAAGTGAGACTGGTAGAGAGAGAGGGAGAGCACGAGGGAGAGAGAGATAAAGCAGAGAGAGGGTGGAAGGGAGAAAGGTAAAGAAAAAAGAGTGAGATTGAGAGACAATAACAAAAGAGAGAGAATAAACTGAGCAGGAGAAAAGAAGGAAAGTAAGATAAGAGAGAGAGAAGATGGACGGAGAGAGATAGAGATAAAGGTGTCCCTCTCAATCCCTCCCACCCTCTTTTTCTCTCGCTACATGTCCATCTCTCTCTCACTCCCTTTCTCCCTTTCTTTGTCTCTCTCTTTTTATCTCTCTTTATCAATATGTGCCCTCATCTCCTCTACCTCTGCTCTCTCTCCTGCTATCAATTTCTCTTGCTCACTTCTCTCTCTCTCTCTCTTAGTTTTTTCTTTCTTCAACCCTCTCTTTATCTTCTTCTCGAGAGAGAGAGTGAGGAAGAGAGCGAGAAAAAAATCTAAAAAGAGAAAGAAGTGAGATAAATGATTGCAAGAAAGAGAAAGTATGAGAAATAAAGAGGCCTTATCTCTCTATCTATCCCTCCCTTTCCCTCTCTTCTTTCTGTCTTTTCTTCCTTTCTCTTTTTTTCCTCTCTCCTTTCCCTCTCTTGCTCTTTTTAGTCACTCTCATTTCTTATTTTCTTATTTTCTCTTTCAGTTTTTTTATTATAGAAACAAAAGTGATGAGATAAAGAAAGATTGGCAGAGAGTAATATCTCTCTTACTATCTCTCTTCCTCTCCCTCTCCCTCTCTATCTGGTTACTCTCTCTCTATCTCTCTCACTCTCCCTATCTCTTAAGAGAGAGAAAAAGTGAGAGAAACAATGAAAGATAGTGAGAGAGAAAAAGTTATAGAGAGTCGGAGGCGAGAAAGAAGAAAAGTAATATCTCACCCCCTTCTTCCCTCATCTCCTCTCCTTCACTTTCTTTCTCTCTTTCTTAATATCCCTCCCTCTCTCTCTACCCTCCCATTACGTTGATCTCACTCTACTGAATGAAAAGGTGACAATGAAAGAGAAAATGAAAGAAAAGACACAAAGAGAGAATGAGAGAGAGTGAGAGAAGAGGGAGAGAGTGAAAGTATGAGAGAGAGTGAGAGGAGGATCAAAGAAGAGAAATAGCTCTTTATTTCTCTCTCCCTATTCCACTCATCTCTCCCTCTTTCACATCTCTTTATCATTTATCACCTTCTCTCTCACTCTCACTTGCTCTTTCTATCCATATCTCTCTCTTCTCTCTTTTCTCTCTATATTCTCTATTTTTTCTCCCTCTCAACCCTCACTTTCTCTCTTCTCGCTTTTTGCTCCCTCCCTTCCTCTTTATCTCTCTATTTCCCTCTCCCACCTCATGAATCTCTAGCTTCTTCACAACCTCTCACTCATTCTCCCTATCTTTCAATCATCTCTCTCTTTTGCCCTATCTTTCACTCGTTCTTAGTTCTTCTCCCCCATCTCTCTTTGCCTTCCACTCTCTCACCCTGAAACCCTTCATTCCCCTCTCTTTCTCTGAACTTCTCTCTCTTATAACTTTACTCACTCTTTCTTAGTGTCACTATTCTCTCTCCCAATCTTTATTTTTCTCATCTTCCACTCTTAATCTCTATCTCTCTATCTATTTGTCTCTATCTCTCAGTCCCTCTTATTCCATCTCTTTAACTTAACTTTTTCCTACTCTAACACTCACACACTCTCTCTTTTGAAAATCTCACTCTTTTCTCACTGTTGCTCTATCCCTCCTCTCTTTAACTCTCATTCTATCTCTCCTATATCTCTTTCTCATCCCCTATCACTAATCCTCTTCATTCACTCCATCACCCTTGCTTTCTTCCTCTCTCACTTCTTACACCTCACTTCTTTTAACATTCTTCTCTCTCCCTCTCTCCCTTCTTTTGCTTTATTCTCTCTCTGTAATTATATTTCTCTAAATTTAACTCTCTCACACTCTAAAGATCTCTTCTTTATCTCTCTCCAACTTCTGTCGGCCTCCTTCATTCCCTTTCCCACCCTCTCTCACTCACTCTATCTTTCTATCTCTAGCTCTTTCTTTCAGTTCCCCTCTTGGCCTCTCTCCCTTTTTAACTCTCTTCCACAGAGTGAGAGAGAGTGTGTGAGAGGGAAATTAGGATATTATAAGCCTTGAGTTTAGGGTTAAATTATGTTCAAGAAGAATTTGAAATTTTGGATATTATTGAAAATAGTAAACCTCTGATATACCTTTTATTAAAAAACCTCCTAAACTTGAGATGAAAGTTCTCAGATTTGCCTGATGAACAAAAAGAAAAGTTATTAGAGACATTGAAAAATCACAGGAAAGCATTTGTATGGACATTAGCTGATATTAAAGGAATCAGTCATTCAACCTATATGCACAAAATTTTAATGGAAGATAATTATAAGCCTAGAATTGATCCTTAAAGAAGATTAAATTCTATAATGAAAGAGGTTGTTAATAAAGAAATTTTAAAGTGGTTGGATGCTAGAATTATTTATCCAATTTTAGAAAGTACAATTCTATAATGAAAGAGGTTGTTAAGAAATAAATTTTAAAGTCGTTGGATGCTGGTATAATTTATCCAATTTCAGATAGTTCATGAGTTAGTCCTTTCATTGTGTTTGAAAGAAAAGAAGTTTGGCTATTGTTGGAAATGAAAAAATAAATTAATTGCTTCAAGAAAAGTCAACGAATATTGAATTTGTATTAATTATAGAAAATTAAATGCCACCACCAGGCAAGATCATTTTCTACCTTTCACCATCATTTTTCCTCTTTGGATGGATTTTTGGATACCACCAAATTTCTATTGCTCTTGAGGATCAAGAGAAAATAACATTTACTAATCATTATGGAACATTTGCTTTCAGGAGAATGTCATTTGAATTATGTAATGCTGATGCAACATTTCAAAGATGTATGATGTCAATTTTTTGTGATTTAATTGCGAAAGGAATTGATGTTCTTATGGATGATTTCTCAGTTTTTGGAACTTCTTCCAATTCATGTTTAGATCATTTAACGAGGGTTTTAAAATGTTATGAAGAAGAAAACTTTGTTCTTAATTGAGAAAAAATGTCAAATTATTGTTGTAGGAGGAATTATTTTGGGACATAAGATTTTTGAGAAAGGCATGGAAGTAGATCCAATAAAAATTCAAGTCATTGTTGGATTACCACCCCCTATTAATGTTAGAGGAATAAGAAGTTTTTTGGGACATGCTTGTTTCTAAAAGTATTATATTAAAGCTTTTTCTAAAATTTCCAAGCTTTCATGTCAACTATTGTAAAAAGATTCTAATTTTGATTTTAATGAGGAATGCCTTAATGCTTTTAATTTATTGAAAAAAAATTAATTACTGCACCTAATATTATTTCAAGTGATTGGTCAAAACATTTTGAATTAATGTGTGAAGCTAGTGATTATGCAATTGTGGTTGTGTTAGGGCAGAAATATGATAAAATTTTGAAGCTCAAGTTAATTACACTACTACTGAAAAGAAATCATTAACTATAGTATATGATTTTGATAACTTCAAACCTCATCTTATTGGAACCTAATGCATTGTGCATACTGATCATTCTACTATTAAGTATTTAATGATGAAGAAGGATGCAAAGCCACAATTAATTAGACGGGTCCTTCTAATGCAAGTGTTTGATTTTCAAGTTATGGATAGGAAGAGTACTAATAATCAAATTGCTGATCATTTAACAAGGCTTGAAAAGGAAAATGGTAATTTTAAAGAAGAAATTAAAGAAAGTTTTTTTGATGAACAATTACATGGAATTAATGAATGGCAAGTTCCATGGTATGCTCATATAGTAAACTATTTAGTCACTAAAATTTTACCCTACGAACTTGATAGCCATCAAACTAAAAAGTTCATTCATAAATTTAAATATTATTTTTGAGAAGACCCTTATTAATATAAATAGTGTAAGGAATTAAATATTTGAATATGTGTACCAATTAGAGAAACCCAAGATAATATACAAAAGTTTCATAAATCTAATTTTGGAGGACATTTGGGGTTCATAAAACTGCATTTAAAATTTTACAATCTGGATTTTATTGGCCTACACTATTTATGAATGTTAATTTTATATAAGAACATGTGATAGATGCAAATGGGTAAGCAATTTTTTGAGAAGAAATGAAATGACCATAAATTTTATTGTTGAAGTTGAAATTTTTGATGTTTGGGGATTAGATTTTATGGGATAATTTATAGCATCTTCTGAAAAAAATTATATTTTAATAGTTTTGGATTATGTTTCAAAATGGATTGAAGTGGTTGTTTTACCACGATGTGATGCTAAAAGTGTTGGAATTTTTTTAAGGAAAATTATTTTTAAAGAATTGGAATGTGGAGAGTAATCATTATAAACAGGGGAAGTCATTTTAAGAATAGAGTAATTGAAAGATTAACTAAAAAATAAAGAATAAAATATTGAATTGCCACAGCTTATAATCCTCGACTAGTGGTTTGGCAGAAGTATCCAATCGAGAAATTAAAAGAATATTGGAAAAGACTGTAAATCCTAATAGAAGAGATTGGTCTATTAGACTTGATTCTATATTATGGG
This sequence comes from Phalaenopsis equestris, assembly GCF_001263595.1. Classification (NCBI taxonomy): domain Eukaryota; kingdom Viridiplantae; phylum Streptophyta; class Magnoliopsida; order Asparagales; family Orchidaceae; genus Phalaenopsis; species Phalaenopsis equestris. The sequence goes on along the minus strand of NW_018251802.1, from coordinate 80,109 downwards.
CTTATATGACTGCTTACAAAATTCTTATAGGAATATAACTATATAGGCTCATAATTGGGAAAACTTATCAATTGTATATTGCATTAGAGCATAAAGCTTATTGGAAAAAAAAAGGTTTAATTATAATCTGAAAGATGCTGGAGAAAAATAATTATTACAATTAAATGAGCTTAACGGATGATGAATGAATCTTATGAGAATGCAAGAATTTATAAAGAGAAAATGAAAATGAGGCATGATCAAGGAGTTTTGAAAAAACATTTCAAGCCTGGACAAGAAGTTATATTATACAACTCATGATTAAAATTATTTCTGAGAAAACTTAAGTCCAGGTGGTTAGGACCATTCATTGTGATAATATTTATCCAAATAGAGCTGTTGATATTGAAGACCATAAGACTAAAAGGATAATTAAGGAAAATGGACATAGGTTAAAAGCTTATATAAGTGGAGAAAGTCCTACATTTGCGAAGATTTTAATGTTAGGTCAACCAGATTGAAACATTGAATATGTCGGGCTGACGACGTTAAACAAAGCGCTTTGTGGGAGGCAACTCATAGTTATCGGTGTGATTGACATAATTGCTGATTTTTGTTGTGATGAAGTTTTTGATGTAAGTTGGTGTCTTACAGGATTATGTTGGCACAAAACATTATTATATTAATGGAATTGAGGAAGAAAGAAACTTGGATTTTTAGAAAGTAGATCTGGCGCTATAATGCCGCAATTCAAGTAACTCCTTTGGAATCGCCAAAGTTTTATTTTCTTCTCTCTTTTTCTCTATAAATCATCCTAGGACAGGAAGAGAAGTGCTCATTCAATCCTTCTTAGCATTTTGGTGAGATTTGAGAGTGGAGAAATCTTGCATTGAGTTCCAAGCGACTTATGGACAAACTTGGGAAGATTGAAGGTGAGATCTCTCAATTGCACACCAAACTTGAAAACCTGTTCCACCAATATAAGCATTTGGATAGGCAGTTGAAAATAATGTTTACCAATTTGACATGTTTTCAAGTTTGTCAAGTGACAATGTATAGCACAAACAAGTGGCTTGATAAGAAATTCACTTTAGACTTTTCTCGTGCTCCTTTCTATCATTCCTACGATCAGAATTATCTGGTGGCTGAACAAGAGAATGACACTAAAGATAAACGTGTTCTCTTGTGTAGTATGTCGATGTTGTTTTTGTTAAAGATTTTGAACTTCTAGATGGTGTTTTTGTGTTGTATTGACTTTTATCTATGTATTTTTGTGTCATTAGTATTAATAATATTATTAATATAAGAAAACCAGTTCTGTGTTGTTGTTATATAAGACCTTATGTGATGAATTGAGTATTTGAATGTTAGACTTTGGATTGACCATTTAAACTGGAAAATAAGACTTGAAACATCATAAATTTATGTTCTCTCTCATGATATAAAATATTGTAAAATTCATAAAAGGTGACTACTCGATAGTATTTCCTACTGCCCCAAATATATGCCCTATAAACCTGATGATATGATGGAAGATGTAGGCTTTGATGTGATGATGATGATGATGATGATGATGATGATGATATGTAGTGTTATTTGTTTGTTTTTTTGTTTATTATTTTTGTTTTCATGTTTAGATTTCTTGTAGTTAGTTTGTTGTTATATGTTAGAGTGATTAAAATTGTATTGGTATAAATTGTTAAAGTTACTTTTATTGTACTGAACTGTTATGTTGTTTTTAATACTTATTTTTCACTTCAATGTAAATGCTAGAATAGTCTTTTTATCTTTAGACATGTTAACTTCACTTGTTTTTATTATTTGTGCCTGTACTATTCTATTATTTTTAAACTTTATAATATTTTCTTTTTGCCTAAACCAATCTATTGAAATTAATTAAAAATTTATGTTTGGGGGAAGAGAGAAAATCTTTTTAAAAGAACTAAACTTTATTTGTTTTTATAGAATTGTATATTTTTAAAATTTGGTTTAACATAACCTGTGGTTAATTGTGTTTTCTTTAGATAGCTATGTTTTTTTTATAAATGTTATAGAAACTTAAGCAAAAGTTTTTTTTATAATAATGGTTAGTTCTAAAGTTAAAATATTTAGTATGAGAGGATAAGATTATGTTTTTACTATTTAAAGTAAAGAAAACTGTATTTTGTGGAATTGGTAAGAATTTAGAGTTTTACTTTAAAAATAAGGAGAGACTTTATGAAAAAACTTTTTCAAAGCTAATACAAATTTTGTAAAAATAAGAAAATGTGGAAAGTTTTTAGCTTTAAGAAGAGGATGAAGGAGTTTAAAATCATTAAAAGCTATCCAAATATAATAATCCTCACATGACATGAAAAGAAAAAAAGAAAGGAATGAAAAAGATCCTTAAAAAAAGAAAAAGAAAAGAAAAATCAAAATAAAAAACAAGAAAAAAGAATAAGAGCAAGAATGAAAAAGTGCGAGGAGAAGCATGAGGAGATGCCTATTCAAAAATTTGCTCTACTTGAATCATTTTAAGGAAAAGAACTTAATTACATTTCTAAGTTAAGGCTTAACATATTAGTATCCTTACTAATGAAGTCTTTATGAAGTTTTTTTTATTGTAACTCTTCTAAGCATTCAAAATACTAAGCATTCAAAATATGACCAAATTACAATTATTTTTAAAATGAATAGAAAATTAGAACTCTTAAACTTGAGTACTAGATATTCTTACTTTTTAGTTTTAACCTAAGTTAATAAAAATTTTTCTAAAGTTTCAACATTGCATTTATAAAAAAAACTCTATAAATCTCTTAGTTAAACTCACTTCTACAAGTTCTAATTTTTACATAGTATAAAGGAGTTACTTGAGGACAAGCAACATTTAAGTTTGGGGGAATGATCCACCTTAAAATAACCTATTTTTAGTTCATATTTTATAATCATTTTATGCATATTTTTAGTGATATTACACTTTAAACAAAGTTATTTTGTATGTTTTTGTTTAAGGTGCATGAAATGGACATTTTGAGAAAATGAGGGAAAAGTGAGCAAAAATGGTGCAAAATAGTATGGTGCCATAGCGCCTCCTCCTAGCACTTTAGCGCCACAGACAAAGGGCGCTAAGCACTCAAACATGCACTATAGTGCCAATAACTTCCCTTCTAGAAGATCCATTGAATTTGACTGAATTTTGAAGGGGTGTTTGAAGCAACCCTTGATTATTTTCAGAGATCTATTAATATAGACAAGTGAAATTAGCATGTTTAAAAATAAAAAGACTATTTTAAACTTTTTGGCAGAATTTGAAGTCCCACTTTAATGTTTAAGTGTATGTTTTAGCATGTTTTGTGTTATAAGAGTAAGAGATTGGAGTTTCTTCAAGGAAACTCCAAAATTTGTGTTGGGGAGAAGACATAGGGTATTTTGTATTTGTATTTAAGTTTATGTTTCTAAGACTTGAATTTCAATACAAATTTGGTGATTTTATTTTGTTCTCCATGAATTATGAGTGGCTCTCTTTATTTCTCATTCCTCTTAGGAATTAACCTTGTGGGATGAGAATGATTTAAACATTTCTTTTTTACTTTTAAAAATTGTGATGACATTTTCACCGATTCTTCATTGACCTAACAAATTGGCCATTTGTGAGGTTAAAATCAGTTGAGAAATATAAGGATATGGGGGGGGGCTATGTTTTCACCTAACTAGTTAGTGTCACACTTTATTCTAGGTAGAGTCGTTGCGATCACCTAAGGGAGAGTGCAAATAGATAGGGAGATAAGTTTTGATAAGCGTAGAATTAATGTTTCTAGGGTGACAGACTAGATTCTTTTTCAAATTTGGTTTAGAGTTTGGATTGTAAGGGTCCCTATTAGGTCCTATAGAGAGGGTACACCAGGTAATCTGCGGTGAGAGGCATGAATCTACTCATCACTACTACAAAAGCTGGTAAAAAATTCTAAATTAGTCAATATTCTTTGCAAGCACCGAGAGGGGTTAAGGAATAGGGAATGCTCCTATTTGTCACAACACATCATCATATTTTTAGTTATTCAAATCCTACATATATTATTATCTTATTGCAAGGAGAAAGTTCTTTTCATAATATGCAAACTCGTTAGAATTACTTATATTAAGCTGTTAAATATAGTTGTTTTATCAGTTTTAATTTACTCTTAACCATTGTTATCATTTCAATTTTATTTAAATCTGCAATTTAAATAGAATTTGCATTTGAGATTAGCAAGCCAATTTATATGTTCAATTATCCTTATGTGATTGATATTGGGGTTTTTAAGGAAAATTCTATATTACTTGAAACATTACATTTACTTTCATAGTACCTCTAGTGTGAATTTTAATTAATTATTTTTAATATCATTACATTTATTCACAATAGCCACTAAATATAAAATGGGTCAAGTTTTTGGTGATATTTTGGAGATTAAAAATACATGTAATTTTGAGTCAGGTCAAGAGATAAAACAACAAAGAGAAGGAGAGAGTGAGAAGGTGAGAGAGAGAGATAAAGAAAGTGATAAAGGGTCTAAAAGAGAGAGAGTGTGTGTGGGAAAGAGGGAGAGATGGAAGGTAGGGGAGAAAAAGTGGAAGAGCGATGGTTAGAAAGTGAGAGAGAGAAATAGAAGAGTGTATGAGAGAGATAAAGTAAAAGTGAGAAGGAAAGACATTCAGAGGGATGAGAGAGAAAGAGAGGTAAAGGGAGTGAGAGAGGGTAGGGTTTAGAGAAAATTTGTTTGATAGAGAGAAAGTAACATAAGAGAGAGAGTGTGAGAGTTAGTGCTGGAGAGGGTTAATGTTTGAGAGCACTAGAGCAAGAGAGAGAGAGAGCAGAAGAAAAACAACCAAGAGAAGGTCGGAGGGAAGGAGGGAGAGTTAAAAGAGAGAGAATAAGGGAGGGAAGGGGGAGCTATAAAGAGTGGGATGGAGGAAGGGAGGGGGAAGGAAAGTGAAAGAGAGATGGAGAGAAAGAGTGAGAGAGAAAATGAGTGATAGATGGAATAAAGAGTGAGAGAGGGAGAAAAGAGTGAGAGAAAAGGCAAAAAAAAGAGTGAGAGAGATGAGAGAAAAAGGTGTAAGTTAGAGGTAGCTAGGTAGAGAGAAATTGATGTGCATATATGCAAGACAGAACCGTGAGGATTGATGTTCTTCTTAGAAAATTGGATCAAGATGGTTTCATTAGTAAATACTCGTTTTAAGTCAATGATAGAATTATCACTCTTGTGCCAATGCCCATAGATGAGGTCTACGAGGATCAAGTGAGATTGCGAAATGATCTTCGAACTTGGAGATTGGGTTCGGTTACACATGAGAAAGGAAATATTTCCAAAAGAAAGACATTCCAAACAATTTCCAAGAGGAGATAGTCCTTTCCAAGTACTTGAGCGTATCAATGACAATGCCTACAAGTTGGATCTACCAGGTAAGTATTACCAGGTAAGTATAATGTGATAATGTGAGTGCCACTTTCAAAGTTAGTGATTTAAGTCCTTTTGATGCAGGCATTGATTTGAGGAGAAATCCTTTTCAATTGGAGGGGATGATGCAAATGATAGCATGGATGACAATAAGACGACTCCAAGAGAAGATTTAATTCATGTTCCATGTGGGACAATTACTAGATGTCGTGCAAAGAGGTTGAAAGAAGCTCTTAATGGATTAGTCCAAGAGGCTTGGACTCAAGCCAATTCATGGGGATCTTATTCCAAGGAGAAAGAGCCACAAACATTTGTGAACTTATTCCAAGCCCAAGGATAAAGGAGTTATATTATTATGGCTGTATATTTTGTATTTTTTTATTGTTGTTTAATAATGGATTGCATGCCAACTTGATGTAGTTTTTCATTTGTTTTATAAGATATTTTATCTTATCTTTTGTTTGTATGTAAGCATTAGCCTATATATAGGCCTTACTTCAAATGAGAAAGGGACTTTTGATTCATGCCAAAAAAACTTGCATTTTGGTTGTCTCCCATAGTTTTAGGATTCCAATGGAACTCTTTGTCATAGCCTAAGGAGTTCTTTCTCAACTTATCAAGCGGATTTCCACCCTGTTTGTGGCGTCTTCCATTGTACCAAGGTTCTTTCCTCATGTTAAGCATAGGGTTGCGATCTTATACCAATGTTCTTGTTTGCATTGAGCATTGGGTCAAGGTTTACCTCCGTCCATCCATTTTACCACCAGGTTCTACCTATAATTTGGTTTGTTCCGGCATTGGGATGGTTTTATTGTTTGGTTTCTTGCATCTCATAAGACTTTCCAGCAATTATTCTTAGTTTTGGCATAGCATATCCGGTTTTCTAATAAGAACATCAATCCCCACGGTCCTGTCTTGCATATATGCATATAAGTTAATGATGCAAATGATAGCATGGATGGTAATGAGACAACTTCAAGAGAAGATTTAATTGAAGTTCCATGTAGGCCAAAACCTAGATTCCATGCAAAAAGGGTGAAAGAAGCTTTTATTGGATTAGTCTAGGAGGCTTGGACTCAAACCAATTCATGGGGAACTAAAGAGAAAGAGCCATAAAGATTTGTCAACTTATTCCGAGCCCTATGATAAAGGAGTTATATTATTATGGCTAGATATTTTGTATTTTTTATTGTGGTTTAATAATGGCTTGCATGCCAACTTGATGAAGTTTTTCATTTGTTTTATAAGATATTTTATCTTCTTATCCCATTCAAGATAGGCTTCAGGATTGTTTTTGCCTTAAAAAGAAGGAATGCGCATCTTGATACCTGCCAAGCTGTTATCGTCTCTATTCCTAATGTCTCTAGCTTCTCCACCATAAAGCCTCCTCTCAACAAATAAATCTCTATCATTCTCTTTATCAAATCCAGCCTCATAATATTCTTCATCTTCCTCTCTCACTCCTTCTGGTGGAACTCTCTCCCTTTGCTTATTGGACAGATTTCGTGGCTGTCTTTGTTGAATTCCTCCCTCTACCCGTTCCAATCTTTTATGAATTTGCTCTAACTCAGCCCTCATCATTCTTCTCATCTCACCACCAATGCTTGAAATTGGAGATTAGGAATGGTGGGTTGCCTCTCCTCTTCTTCAAAATTTGTTTGGGACATGATTGAGGACTTACAATGAAGGAAGGTAAGCAAGAATTCAAAATTAACAACTCAAATCAAATTTTAAATCACCACAAATAAGAGAAAAATTGAAATGCTAAACAAAAAATTGGGATGATGATAATGAAATACGAATTTTGATATCTTGAATCAAAATAAAAGCACTACTAAACTGATTAGAACAATCATATCAAGAATAAGAAATGATTTTAAGAACAACAAGAATATCAACAAAGAAATAAAAATAACAATATCACATCAAGATGATTTGTATTTCAAGAAACGAAAATAACAAGAATGAAAATAAAAAGTTCACATCAAGAACAACATTTATCATAAACAATATCAAAAATAAGATGAATTGAACATTAACATGAACACTGATTTGGACAATTTGGATAATAAATAGAACAACTGATATTAATAATATTGAGGACAATCACATGAGCAATAACGATGTGAATATTAACAAGAACACAAATATGAATGATTATGAGAGTAGCTAATTGAACAATTAATTACAAAATTAAATTACAAATTGGATTACTTAGTAATAATTGAACCTAGACGAAAATTGGACATAAGAAACAGGAAAATAATTAATCACATTAATTACCTAGAAAAAAAGAAATAGCTAACAAGAACATAAATGCCCAACAAGAAAATTATGTGTTCAAGAACCATGAAGCTCTGATACCAAACTGATGTGAATATATGGAAGACAGGACCATGGGCATTGATGTTCTTATTAGAAAACTAGATGTGCTATGCCAAAACCAAAAAGAATTGATGGAAATTCTAATGAGATGCAAGAAACCAAACAATAAAATCATCCCTAAGCTAGAACAAACCGAATTATAAGTAGAATCTGGTAGTAAAATGGATGGATGGAGGTAAAACTTGATCCAATGCTCAACGCAAATAAGAACATTGGTATAAGACCGAAATCTTATGCTTCTTGGTACAATGGAAGACGCCACAAATGGGGTGGAAATCTGCTTGATAATTCGAAAAAGAAATCCTTAGGCGATGGCCTAGAGTTTCGTTGGAATTCTAAGAAAACCGTGGGAGACAACCCAATTGCAAGTTTTTTTGGGCAAGAATCAAAAGTCCCTTTCTCAGTTAAATTAAGGCCTACATATAGGCTAAATCTTACAAGCAAACAAAAGAGAAGATAAAATATCTTATAAAATAAATGAAAAACTACATCAATTTGGCATGCAAGCCATTATTAAACCATAATAAAAAATACAAAGTATCCAGACATAATAATATAACTTTTTTGTCCTTGGGCTTGGAATAAGTTGACAAATCTTTGAGGCTCTTTCTCCTTTCTCCTTAGATCCCCATGAATTAGCTTGAGTCCAAGCCTCCTGGACTAATCCATTAAGAGCTTTTTTCACCCTCTTTGCATGACATCTAGTAATTGGCCCACATGGAACATGAATTAAATCTTCTCTTGAAGTCGTCTCATTGCCATCCATGCTAACATTTGCATTAGAAAGAGAGAGGGGGAAGAAGGGAGTGGGGGTAGAGAGAATAAAGGAAAAGAGCATGATATAGAGAGTTAGAGAAGAGAGTAAGAAAGTGAGTGAGATAATGAGAAAGAAAGGAAGAGAGGTGGGCAAATGAATGGGGAAGAAAGAAGAGAGTGAAACAAAGAAGAAAATAAATAAAGAGAGATGTTGATATCAAGGGAGAGAGAAGGGAAGAGAGAGAAAAAGAGAGAGAAAGTGAGGGAGGGGAAAGAGGGAGCAAGAGAGAGAGTGGAGAGAGTGAGAGAAAGAATGAGAGAGAGGCTAAGGGAGAGTGAGTGGAGAGAAGAGAGAGATTGAGAGAGAGTGGGGGAGATAAATAGGCTAATAGAGGGAGATCGAGAGAAAAAGAAAGTGAGAGAAAGATGTAAGAGAGACATTAAGAAAGCAATAGATGGAGGGACAAAGCTAGTTGTGTGATAGACAAAAGAGAGAGAGAGAGGGATAGAAGATGAGAGAAGGAAAGTAAGATAAAAAAGTGGAAGTGGAAAGAGAGAGTAAGTGAGAGAGAGTGAAAGAAATTGAGATAGAGAGAGAGATATATAGGAAAAGTGCGAGGACAAATTAAGGTTATAAGAGAGATTTAAAGAAGGAATATAAAGAAAAAGAGTGTGCAAACAACAACAATGCTTGATCTTCTTCTCTCTCTAGCTAAATACTTTCTCGCTTTATCTCCTTATATTTTCCAATTCTCTCCCTACCATCCACCCTCACTCACTTTCTACCTCTCCCGCTCACTTCTAGCTCTCTCTTCTCTCTCTCTCTTAGTCATTCAATCCCTCTTGTTTCCTCCCTTCTTCCACTCTCCCTTGTTCCCTATCTCTCTCTCTCATTCTTATATCTCTCTCCCTTTGACCATTTCTCTCTCTCTCTCTTTTGGTCCCACACTAGTTGCCGCTTCTTACCTCACTTCTCTCACACTCTCTCTCCCTCCCCCTCTCACTCCCATCATGTCTCTCTCCCACTTCCTATCCATCCCATTCTATCTCTCCCTCCTTCCCACATTTCCTCACCCTTTCTAAACTGTAGCTCTATCTCTTCTTCACTCTCGCTCCTCTCTCTTTATTCTTCATCTCTTTATCACCCTCACTCCCTCCCTCTCTCTCATACCCTCTACCTTTTTATCTCTACCTCTTCCTCTTTCATATCCTCACTCTTCTCTCGTACTTTATTTATTTATTTCTCTCTTTTGCTACCTTTCATTCCTCCTCCCCCTCCCTCTCCCTCTCCCTCACACACATGCTCTATCTCTTCCAAACTTTTCTCTCCCTATTCTGTCACACTATCACTCTTTCTCTCTCACTCCACTCACTTCAATTATCTCTCTCTTTATTTCCCTCTTCTCTCTCTCACACTCACAAGCTCGCTCTTTGCTCCTCTATCTCCCTCTCATTCTCTTGATCCCTCTTTTATTCTCTACTTATCTCTCTCACTTAGTCACTCTTGCCTCTGTCGTACTCACACACACACACTTGCTTCCTCTTCATATCTCTCTTCTCATTTTCTATTTTTTGCTCTCTCTCTCTCTCTCTCACATTTATACCTCACACATTTTCTCGGTCTCTTTATAACTCTTTCTATTGCTCTTATGTTTCTCTCCCTCTTTTTCCTTACTATCTATCTTTTATCTCTCCCTCTCTTTTTCTCTTAGCTTTATCTCTCTATTTTTTGTATAGTATATTCATACCATAACATAAGAACAATAAGAAATAGAAAACTTATTGATGTTGAAACTCATAGAAAATAGAGTGGCTTCATGAATGGAGTCAAATGCAATATTTATAGAAAAATGTATTTGGGTACCCTCTCTCTCAATGAGAGAGAGAACAATGAGAGAGATAGAAAGATGAGTCAAAAGGGGGAAAATACAAGGAGAGAGAGAGGCGAGTGAGGGAAAGTAGAAAGAGATAGAGAGAAGGGAGCAGTGGGAAAGAGAGTGAGCGATGGATTGAGAGAGAATTTAATGGTATGAGAGAAATACCAATAGAGATGGGAAGAGAACAAGAGCGAGAGAGAAATAGAGGGAGATAAGCTAGTAAAGGGGAAAATAAAGGGAGGGAGAGAGAAGAGGAAGAAAAATTGAGAGAAAGGGAGAGACGTAGGAGGAATAGGGATGGAGAATGTCAATAAAAAGAGGGAAATGGATAGAGTGAGAGGCAAGGAGTGAGAGAGAGTGTAAGAGAGAGAGAATGAGAGAGAGGGAGAGTGTGAGAAAGAGAAAATGCCAGTGGTTATAGAAAGAGGGAGGGAGAGATAAAGCAACATAAAAAGAGTGGAAAGAAAGAGAAAGTAATAGATAGAGAATAAGAGAAAGAAAGATGAGAGTGAGAGAGAGGGAGGGATAACGAGTGACATAAGGAGGGAGATAGTGAGAGAAGATAAAGTATCAACCTTCTCTCAAACTATCCTTCTCTCTTTTTCACTTCTAATTTCACTCATGCACCCTACCTCCCTCAATTATGCACCCACCCTCCCACATCACTCCGCTCTTCTCTTTCTTAGTTTCTTAATCTTGTTATTTTCTCTCTCTCCCTCAATTTCTCAATCTGTTTTATCATTCCTCTATCACTCATTCTCTCTCATGCTCCCTCCCTCTCTTTTTTCAAATTATCATCATGTCTCTCTCCTCATACCTAACTCTCTCTTTCACTCTCTACCTCTATCCCATTCTCTATCCTTCTCCCTCCCTCTCCCTTCCTCCCTCTCTCTATCTCCCTATAATCTGTCTCTCTCAAATAGATTGAGGGTGAGAGAAAAGGATAAAGAGTGAGAAAGAGGGAAGGAACATGTGAGAGAAATGAATTGGGTTATAGATGAGGAGTTGGAGAGAGAAGAAGAAAATAAAGACATTGAGGGAGAGCCTCAAGGGAGAGAGAAGGAAGCATGGTGGTAGTGAGAGTCAAGGGGGAATCAAAGAGAAAGATATTAATAATGAGAAAGATGGATTGAGAGAGATAGAGAGAGTGTGACAAAGAGAAGAGAGAGGGACAAAGAGAGACTGTGTGAGATAAAGGAAAAGAGAGGGATGGGAAGGGAGGGAGAAATGGATTGGGAGAAAAAGAGCAATAGAAAGAGAAGAAAAAGTGAGAGACAATAGAAGAGATAGGAGAGGGAGAGCTATTGTGATAAAAATATAGAGAGCTGGAGATCAAGAGAAAAGGACTGTAAGTATAGAGTGGCATAGAGGAAGAAGGAAGGGTTAGAGAGAGAAGAGAGGAAACAAGAATGTGGCACCGCTAATAGGTGGAGAAAGAAATGGAGGGCTTGAAGGAGATGGAGGGTAAGAGATAGCAAGAGTGTGAGAGTAAGAGATAAAAAGAGAGAGCAAGAGAGTGAGTGAGATTGTGAGAGAGAATGTGAGAGGGAAGAGTGAGGAACAAAAAGGGATAGGGAGGGACAAACAGGGAGTGAGAGTAAACAAGATAGGGAGAAAGAGATAGCGAGAGGAGAGATGGAGAAATAGATGAGAGAAAGAGAGAGTGAGATTAGTTAGGTAGAAAGGG
>NW_018251802.1:46312-67990 GCF_001263595.1 Phalaenopsis equestris | reverse complement strand
AAGAGAAAGTGAGGGATAGGGAGGAAGGGAGATGTGGAATCAAGAGAAAAATTGACAGAGAAAGGCATAAAGAGATAAAAGGGAGTGTGTGAGAGAGAAAGATAAAGCAGGAGGCATAAATAGATAGGAAGAGACAAGGAGGAACATATAGAGAGAGGGAAGGAGAGGTAGGGGAAAGAGAGAAAAAAGAGACAGTAGAAGAGAAGTGTGAGAGATAGAGGAAGAGAGATGGTTAGAGCAAAAGGGAGAGGGAAAGCAAGAGAGATGGAGAGCTACAAAGATTAAAGTAAGAGAAGAAGAGTGATGGAGAAATAGAAAGAGATGAAGGGTACGAGATAGAGATAGAGAGAAATATAGAGGGGAAGATATCGAGAGAGCGGGAGATAGAGAACATGAGAGAGAGTGAGAGAGAGAGAAGAGAATGATACAACAAGCAAGAGAAAATATAAAAGATACAAAAACATATAAGAGAGCATAGTAGATAGATAATACAAGAGTGAGGGAGAGGGAGGGAGGAAGGGAGGGAGGAAGGGAGGGAGAGTAAGAGAGAGTGGGAGAGATAGATATAGATGTAGTGAGTGTGAGATAGAGAGGGGAAGAGAGAGAGAGAGAAACAAGGAGAGAGAGAGCAGTAGGGAGGGAGAATAAGTGAATGGAGAGGTAAAAAGAGTGTGTGTTAGAGTGACAAGTTGAAAGAGAGATGAAGGGAGAGCTAGAGGGAGAGGCAAAGAGAGGGAGCATAAAGGGAGTGAGAGAAGTAAGGCGGGGGGAGAGAGAGAGAGAGGGAAGGAAAAATAAGGTGGGAGAAGAGAGTGAGGGAGAGGTAAAGAAAGAGAGAGAGGGAAAGCCTCCCTCCCTTTCGTGCCCACCCTTTATTGCTTCCTCTCTCCTTCTCTCCCTCCCTCCCTCAATCTCTTTCTCTTCACAGACACACTCTCTATCTTTCTCCTCTTATTCTCTCATCAACCATCTATCTTATCTCTCTCTCCCTCCTTTCAACCCTCTCTATCTATTCTTTCTATCTCCCTCACTATCACTCTCCCTTTTGGTGAGGGAGCTAATGAAAGTGAGAGAGAGATAGATGGACGAAATGGGATGGAGCGAGGGAGAGCATCAACTCTCTTCTCATTTCTCTCTTGCTCTCTCTTCATCACTATCTGTCTCCCTTCCTCTCCTCTCACCATTTTTCTTTCACACACTCTCTCTCACTCCATCATTAGAGAGATAAAGAAGAAAGGGTGAGAGAAGAGAGACAGTGATAGGGGAGATAAAGAAGAGGAGAGAGAATGAGAGATTACAGAAGAGAGTGTAAGAGAGTTAGAGTGGGAGAAAAAGGAGAGAAAGGTAAGAAATGAGAGATAGAGATATAGAGATATAGAGCGAGAGAGTGAGAGAGAAAGAAAGAAAAGGGAGAGAGATGTTTATATTCTCTCTCTCTCTCTCTCTCCTTCCTTACCACTTTCACTCTCTACTTCTCTAACTTGCTCATGTATTCTCTATCTCTCTTCCAATTACTCACTCTCCCATCTTTCTTGCTTGATCTTTCTGTATTTTCTTTCTCTAGCTCACCATCTCTCTCACTCTCTCTCTCCCTCAGTCTCTCCCTCCCTCCATCTCTCAAAGAGTAAAAGAGAGAGATATAGAAACAAAGAGAGTGCGTGAGTGAGAGAGGAAGAGAGAAATAAGGAATGAGAGAGAGAGAAAGAAGAGGAGAGATGAGAGATTTAGAGGGAGGGAGGGAGATAGGGAGAGTATGTGTCCATCTCTTTCAGTACCTAGTGTGTCTCTCTCTGTGCTTCTCTTTGGCTCTCTCTAGCACTCCCTTTCCATCTTTATCCCTCCCTCGCTCTCTCTCCCTCTCTCCTATCTCTTAAGAGATATTGAGTGAGAGAAAAAAGAAAGAAAGTGAGAGAGGGGGAAGTGAGAGAGAAACGTAGTACAAAAGACAGATAGAGATAAAAAGATATAGAGAACAAGAGCAAAATAGAGCGTGTAGAAAGAATAAGAGAGGGAAAAGGGAGAAAACAAGAGTTAGAGTATGAGAGAGAAATTTTTTTCTCTCATCTCTTCATTCTCTATGTCGTATGGAGGGAGAGATTGAGAGGGAGAGAGATAGGAGAGTGAGAGCGATCGTGATAAAAATATTGAGAGCTAGAGATCAAGAGAAAAAGAATGTAAGTGTAGAGCGGCACAGAAGGGGAAAGAAGGGTTAGAGAAAGAAGAGAGGAAACATGTATGTGGAAGCGCTAAGAAGTGGAGAAAGAGATGGAGGGATTGAAGGAGATGGAGGCTAAGAGATAGCGAGCGTGAGAGAGTAAGTGATAAAAAGAGAGAGCAGGAGAGTGAAAGAAGAGGAAAAGTGAGAGGAGAGATGGAGAAATAAATGAGAGAAAGAGAGAGTGAGATTAATTTTAAAAGAATGGGAAAGAGAAAGTGAGGGATAGGGTGGGATGGAGATGGGGAATTAAGAGATAAATTGACAAAGAAAGGCATAGAGAGAAAATTGAGTGGGTGAGAGAGAAAGATAAAGCAGGAGGCATAGATAGATACTAAGAGATAAGGAGGAACATGGAGAGAGAGGTAGGGAGAGGTAGGGGAAAGATAGAAAAAAGAGACAGTAGAAGAGAAGTGTAAGAGATAGAGGGAGAGAGATGGTTAGAGCCAAAGTGAGAGAGATGTATAGTGGGAAAGAGATGATTCAATCATTTCCCTCTTTTTCTCATATGTTTATCTCACCTTTCTATCTAACTCTCATTTTCTCTCTCACTTATGTCTTCTTCAATCACTCTCTCTAGCACTCTCTATCTTTCTCTATATCTTCATCTTCTTCTATGAGAGAGGAGGGAGAGAGGAGGGGGACTATGAGAAAGGAGGAAGAGAGAAAGAGTTAGAGGGTGAGACATGAGGGAGATTAATGGAGAGATTTAACTAAAAAATGATCAAGGTAAAAAGAGCAAGACTGTGAGAGAGGAGGGAGAGAGAGAGAGTTAGAGGGTGATACATGACGGATAGTGACAAAGAAAGAGAGTTAGTGAGAGAGAGAGAGGTTGAGAGAGAGAGAAAGATCTTGAGATATATAGAGGGGAAGAGATCAAGAGAGAAAGAGATAAAGAACGTGAGAGTGAGTGTGTGAGAGAGAGAGAGAAGAGAATGATACAACAAGCAAGAGAAAACATAAGAGATACCAAAAATATGAGAGAGCATAAGATATAGATAATACAAGAGTAAGGGAGAGGGAGGGAAGCAGGGAGGGAGGAAGGGAGGGAGTGAGAGAAAGTAAGAGAGGGTGGGAGAGATAGATATAGATGTAGTGAGTGTGAGGTAGAGAGAGAAAGAGAGAGAGGGAGAAACAAAGAGAGGGTGGGAGAGGGAATGAGAGAGGGAGAAAGAGAGAGCAGTAGGGAGGAAGATTGAGTGAAATGGAGAGGTAAAAAGAGTGTGTGATAGAGAGACAAGTAGAAAGAGCGATGAAGGGAGAGCTAGAGGGAGAGGCAAAGAGAGGGAGCACAAAGGGAGTGAGAGAAGCAAGGGAGAGAGAGAGAGAAAGAGAAGGAAAAATAAGGAGGGAGAAGAAAGTGAGGGAGAGGTAAGTAAAGAGAGAGAGAGGGAAAGCCTACCTCCCTTTTGTGCCCACCGTTTATTGTTTCCCCTCTCGTTCTCTCCCTCCCTCCCTCAATCACTTTCTCTTCACAGATACTCTATCTTTCTCCTCTTATTCTCTCATCAACCCTCTATCTCTCTCTCCCTCCTTTCAACCCTCTTTCTGTAACCCCCTCTCTCTATCTAATCTTTTTATCTCCCTCACTATCACTCTCCCTTTTGGTGAGGGAGCTAAAGAAAGTAAGAGAGAGATAGACGGACGAAATGGGATGGAGAGAGGGAGAGAATCGTCTCTCTTCTCATTTCTCTCTTGCTCTCTTTTCATCATTATTTATCTCCCTTCCTCACCTCTCGCCATTTTTCTTTCACACTCTCTCTCTCACTCCATCGTAGAGAGATAAAGAAGAAAGGGTGAGAGAAGAGAGAAAGTGTAGGAGAGATAAAGAAGAAGAGAGAGAATGAGTGATTACAGAGGAGAGTGTGAGAGAGTTAGAGTGGGAGAAAGAGGAGAGAATGGTAAGAAATGAGAGATAGAGATATAAATAGATAGAGCGAGAGAGAGTGAGAAAGAAAGAATGGAAAGGGAGAGAGATGTTTATATTCTCACTCTCTCTCCTTCCCAATCCTTTCACCCTCTCCTTCTCTAACTCTCTCATGTTCTCTCTCTCTCTATTCCAATCACTTACCCTCTTATCTCTCTTGCTTTATCTTTCTGTATTTTCTTTCTCAAGCTCACCATCTCTCTCACTCTCTCTCTCCTTCAGTCTTTCCCTCCCTCCATCTCTGAGAGAGTAAAACAAAGAGATATAGAGACAAAGAGAGTGCATGAGAGAGAGAGAGGAAGACAGAAATAAAGAATGAGAGAGAGAGAGAGAGAAAGAAGAGGAGAGATGAGAGAGTTGGAGGGAGGGAGGGAGATAGGGAGAGTATGCCTCTATCTCTTTCAGTACTTAGTGTGTCTCTCTCTGTTTTTCTCTTTGGCTCTCTCTAGCACTCCCTCTTCATCTTTATCCCTCCCTCTCTCTCTCCCTCTCTCCTATCTCTTAAGAGATATTGAGCGAGAGAAAAAAAAGAAAGAAAGTGAGAGAGGGGGAAGTGAGAGAAAGACGTAGTGCAAAAGACAGAGAGAGATAAAAAAGATTGAGAGAACAAGAGCAAAATAGAGCATGTAGAAAGAAATAAGAGAGAGGGAAAAGGGAGAAGGCAAGAGTTAGAGTATGAGAGAGAAATTTTTTTTCTCTCAACTCTTCTTTTCCTACGTCTTATAGAGAGTTTGAGAGGGAGAAAGATATAAGAGGGTGCAGAGAGAGGGAGAGGAAGAAATGAGTAAGGGAGAAAGGGAGGGTCAGAGAGAGAGATAAGAAGAGAAGATATATATCACCCTTTTCTTCACTTATCTCCGCTTGCCTCTCTCTCTCAATATTTTTCCCTCCCCTCTGTCCCTCCAAGTACCTTGCTCTCACTCTCTCTGAGCAAGAAAGTGACAATGAGAGAGAATAAGATTAAGAAGACAATAAGAGAGAATGAGATAGAGTGAGAGAAGAGGAGTCAAAAAATGAGAGAGAGTGAGATGAGGATCAAAGAAGAGGAAGAGCTCTTTATTTCTCTCTCTCCCTCACTCTTCTCTCCCTCTTTCACATTTTTTTGTCCTCTCTCAGCTTCTCTTTGTCACTCACTCACTCTTTCTATCTATCCCTCTCACTTCTCTCACTTTTCTCTTTCGATCTCTCTATTTTTTCTTTCTCTATCAACCCTCAATTTCTCTCTTCTCTCTTTTCGCTCCCTCCCTTCCTCTTTATCTCTCTCTCTTTCTCTCTACAACCTCATTATTCTCTAGCCTTCTCACTATCTCTCTCTCTTTCTCCCCTTCTTTCCATAACCTCTCCGTTTTGCTCTCTTTCACTTGCTCTCACTTCCTTTCTCTCCCCCATCTCTTACATGTTCAACTCACTCACTCTGGCTCCATTCCTCTATCTTTCTTGCTTTATCCAACTCTCTTTCTCACTTTCTCTCTCTTACAACTTTACACAGTCTTTCTAGTTCTTATTATTCTCTCTCACAATCTTTCTATCTCTCATCTCATCTATTTTTTTCTCTTCTTTGCACTTGTTCATTATCTCATTATCTCTCTCTATCACTATGTTTTATTCTCTCTCCAGCTTTATCTTTCTCCCACTCTAGCTCTCACACACACACACACTCTCTCTCTCTCTCTTTAAAAATCAATCTCTTCTCGCTCTTGCACTATCCCTCCTATGTTTATCGCTCTTTTTCTCTCTCAAAACTCTTTCTTATCTCCTATGAAGCATCATCTTCGCCCAGTCTATCACTCTTGCTTTCCCCTTTCTCACTTCTCACTCTCTCACTTTCTATGACATTTACCTCTCTCTTTGTAACATTAACTCTCTGCCACTCTATCCATCACTTCGCAATCTCTCTCCCACTTCTCTATCTCCTGCTTTCCCTCTCCCACCCTCTCCCTCTCTTACTCTATCTCTCTATCTCTAGCTTTTTCTCTCAATTCCCCTCATGGACTCCATCATCTTTTAACTTTCTTCCTCCGACGGAGAGAGAGAGTGTGTGAGAGGGCAATGAGAAAGAAAGATATACAGATATCTCCCTTGCTACCTATCTCACACTTTCTCTCTTATAATCTCTTTTTTTCTTTTATTCTCTCTCTCCTCTCTCTCTCTAACACACACACTCTCTCCCAAACTATTAACCTCTCTCTCTCCCTATCTTTTCTAAAAAGGGATAGAGACAAAGTGATAGGATGAGTGGGAGAAACGTGGGAGTGAGGAGCTATAAAGAGATAGAAAGAGTGATAGAAATTAGAAGAGGGAGAAGCTTGAGGGAGAGAGAGAAATATAAGAGATAAGAGAAAGGAAGATCAAGCGAGAGAATGGTGAGAGAGATTGAATGAGGGAGCGGAAGAGAAAATGCCTTAGGGTAAATGATTTTGAGAGAGAAGGGCAATTGAGGGAGAGAGAAGAGAGAGAGTGAGATAAAAAGTTAGGTGAGAAGGAAAGAGAGATAAAGAGAGATAGTGAGGGAGAGAGAATATAGAGGGAGAGATCGGTTCATAGTTTCAGGGAGAGAGTGATAGAGAGAGAAGAAATATATAAGTGGAATGAGAGTGGTATCAATATTCTCTCCATTTCTCTCTAGGTTCCTAAATCTTGCACCATCTCTCTTTTCACATTCCCTACCTCTGTCTCACTCTCTCTTTCTCAGTCCTTTAGCTCTGCCCCACTCACTCTTTCTCCCTCTTCCTCTCCCTTCCTCCCTCCTGCTCTTCTCTATCTTTATCTCTATTCCTCTCCCTCTATCTCTCTTATTGGCTCATTTTTTCTTTTCCCACTCTCTCTCTAATCACTTAATGGCTCTCCCTTTCTTTAGTCATCTATAAACTTATCTCTATCCCAATCTCTCTCTATGTAGAGATGCTCTCTTCTTCTTTCTTTCCCTCCTTTTTTCCTCTCCTAATCTCTCTGTCTCTTGCTAGAAGAAGGAAGAGAAAAAAAGAGAGAAGAAACATAGATTGCTAGAGAGAGATTGAGATAGGTAAGAGAAAGAAAGGGAGAGATATTGGGAGAAATATGGGGACAGAGAGAGCTATCAAGAGTAAGAGAGAGTGAGAAGAGAGTGAGAAAGAAAAAGTACGAGGAAGGGAATGAGAGTAAGAGAGGAGGGATGGGGGAGAGAGATCAATTGATCCTTCCATCTCTCTCGCACTCATTGTATCTATGTGCCATTCTCTCTCATGTGAGAGATAGTTAATGAGAGGAGAAATAGAGAGAGTGGGCGAGAGAGATAGAAAGGAGGGAGACTTAGAGAGGGAAGAAGGTATAGAGTAATATATAGAGCTACAGAGAGATGATAGAAAGAAAGAATGAGAGGTAGTGAGGCAGAGAAAGTGAAAGAAGAGAGATAGGAAAAAAGATATAAACAGAGAAAGGGGAGTGAGAGAAAGAGAGATAGAGAGGGAGAGTGATAGTGAGGGAAAAAGAGAGAATGGGGGAGAGATACACAAAGAAAGAGGGAGGTAGAGAGAGGTAAAAGGTAAGTCGGAGGGACGGATGCAGCATGAGTGAGAGAATGAGAGAAGAGGAATAATGATAAAGTATGAGAGAGAGAGATAGAGAGGTTAGGGACAGAAAGAGAGAAGAATAAGATGGAGAGCATGACAAAGGGTGAGAGAGAGTGAGAGAGAAAGATGGGGAGGGTGGGAGAGAGCAAATAAGGGTGAGGAGAAAAGAGAGGGAGCGAGAGAACTATAAACGAAGCTAAATAAAGTGAAGGGAGAGAGAGAGTGTGTGTGAGTGATGGAGAGATGGAGAGTGGTAGTGAGGGAGAGAGAACTCTTGCTAGCTATGTATTTATATCTCTTTCTTTTACCCTGTTCTCTCAATTTTACACACTTTTTCTCTCGCTCCTCTCTCATATCCTACTCTCCCTCTACAAAGCTCTTTCTTGTTAGAGAGACAGAGAGAGAGACTAGTATAGAGAATGATAGAGAAGGGAGGAAAGAGAGAGTGAGGTAGAGAGTAGTGAAAGAGAGAGAGTGGGAGAGACTTTGATTATGCAACAAAGAGTGATTGAGAGAGGGAGATAAAGAGAGGGAGGGAAAAGAGAGTGGGAGAAAGAGAGGGAAGGAGATAGAAGACTGAGATAAAGAGAGGAGACATAAGAATAGTGAGTGCAGGAGAGAGGTAGAGAATGATGAGAGGGAGTGAGATAATGAGAAATATATCAAGAGAGAGATAGTGAAGAAAAGACCAAGGTAGAAAAGAGAGAGTTAGAGAGTGTGATATAGGTCTCTCCATTCTCTTCTATGATGCTCCCACCCTACCTCTCTATCTCTATCACTCTCACTCCCTCTTTGTCTTCCTCTCCTTTCTCACTCTCCCTCCCTCTATCTTTCCCTCCCTCTCACTATCTCTCCCTCTGCCCACACACTCTATCTCTATCCTGCTTTGTCTTCTTTATTTCCATCTTCTCTCTCTTCTTATCTCTTTTCCTTCTTTTTAGAGAGTATCTTTGCTCATTCTCTCTATCACTCACTCTTTCTTATGATCCCTCCATTTCTCTCTATCACTCCCACCCTTTTTCTACCACTCTCCCTCTCCCTCCCATTCTCTCTCTTTCTCTTTCATGCTCTTATCTCTCTCACACTCTCATTAGATGTGTGAGAGAGTTGAAGGAATAGAGACTCTCTCTCCCTCCCTCTCTTGCTCACTCTCTCACTTTCTTTCTTTTTCTATCTCTCTATTGCTCTCTTTGCCTCTCTATGTTTCCCTCCCTCTCTTACTCTCTCTCTCTCTTACCTCATTTCCAACCCTCTTCCACTCTTATTCTCATTCTTTCTCTTCTCTTTCTCTCACTCTTCTCTCTATCTCTCTCTCTCTCTCATTCTCTATCTCCCACTCTCTCTATTGGTCTTGCTTGCCCACCTCTCTTCACTCTCTCTATCTCAACATGTCTCTTTCTCGTCACATTCTACCTCCCACCTTTATTGACTTTTTCTTTCTCCCTCTCTTCATTCTCTAAATATCTCTCTCTTTCTCTTTCTAACAACCTCCCAGTCACTTCCCCTTCTCTCTCAAATTCTCTCTCCCCTTTCTCCCTTTCTCTCTCTTTCTCTCTCCTTCTCATCTTCTCTATTTCTCTTGCTCTTCTATTTTCCCTTTTCTCTATCTTCTAATATCGTAGCTAGAGAACAAGAGCAAAAGAGAGAGCATAGAAAAGAGAGAGGTGGGAGAAAGCAAGAGTTAGACTGGGAAAGAGATGGTGAGTGAGAATAAGAGAGAATGATTGAGAGAGGGCGAGCGAGAGAGAAGGATAGAAAGATATGTTGATAGTTTGAGAGAAAGATAAAGAGAGATCAAGATAGGGAGTGATATCTCTATTCTCCCTCTACCCCTCTCAGCCTTCCCCTCTCTCTCCATCTACCCTGCTCTCTCTTTGTCTCTTTCGTACACTCTCTCTACCTCTATCCGAGTCTATCTTTCTCCTTCATTCCCCCTCACCCCTCCCTTCTACCCTCCTCCATATCTCTTTTGTTACTCTCTATCTCTCTTGCTCAACTTCAATCTCTTCTTCTCTATGTTTGTTCTCTCTCACACTCTCTCTAATTCTCCCACTCAGCCTCCTCGCTCCATTGTTTTATAAACTTGTCTCCACTCTCTATCTCTCTCTATTTAGATGTTCTCTCTTTCTTCGCTCCCTCCATCTTTTTTTCTCCCTATCTTTTTATCTCTCACTATAGTGAGAAAAAAGAT
The DNA here is from genome assembly GCF_001263595.1 of Phalaenopsis equestris. Classification (NCBI taxonomy): domain Eukaryota; kingdom Viridiplantae; phylum Streptophyta; class Magnoliopsida; order Asparagales; family Orchidaceae; genus Phalaenopsis; species Phalaenopsis equestris. The sequence goes on along the minus strand of NW_018251802.1, from coordinate 58,109 downwards.
AGGAGAGAGTTAGAGAGCTAGAGAGAGGTTGATGTGCATATATGCAGCACAAGTCCATGGGGATTGATGTTCTTATTAGAAAACCAGATGTGCTATTCCAAAATCGAAAAGAATTGATGGAAATTCTTATGAGATGCAAGAAACCAAACAAATAAACCATCCCAAGGCTAGAACAAACTGAATTATAGGTAGAACCTTGCAGTAAAATGGATGGATGGAGGTAAACCTTGACCTAATGCTCAACGCAAACAAGAACATTAGTATAAGACCAAAACCCTATGCTTGCATGAGGAAAGAATCTTTGTACAATGGAAGACGCCACAAATGGGATAGAAATCCGCTTGATAAGTCGAGAAAGAACTCCTTAGGCAATAGCCTAGAGTTCTATTGGAATACTAAGGAAAACATGGGAGACAACCCAAATGCAAGTTTTTTTGGCAAGAATCAAAATTCCCTCTCTCATTTGAAGTAAAGCCTATATATAGGCTAAAGCTTATAAGCAAACAAAAGAGAAGATAAAATATCTTCTAAAATAAATGAAAAACTACATCAAGTTGGCAAGCAAGCCATTATTAAATTGCAATAAAAAAAATACAAAATATCCAGCCATAATAATATAACTCCTTTATCCTTGGGCTTGGAATAAGTTCACAAATCCTTGTGGTTCTTTCTCCTTAGATCCCCATGAATTGGCTTGAGTCCAAGCCTCCTGAACTAATCCATTAAGAGCTTCTTTCACCCTCTTTGCACGACAACTAGTAGTTGGCCTACATGGAACTTGAATTAAATCTTTTCTTGAAGTCATGTCATTGTCATCCATGCTATCATTTGCATCATTCCCCTCCTCTTAAAAAGAATTTTTCCTCAAATCAGTGCCTGCATCAAAAGGACTTAACTCAGTAACATTGAAGTGGCACTCACATTATACTTACATGGTAGATCCAGCTTGTGGCACTCACATTATACTCACATTAAATCTCCTCTTGGAAGTAGTTTGGAATGTCTTTTTTCTGGAAATCTTTCCTTTCTCATGTGTAACTGGACCCAATCTCTATGTTCGAAGATCATTTTGTGTCGCCCCTTGTTGGCATGTTTTTGATATTGCTTTGTTCTTTGTTCAATATTAAATCATGTCTTCTCATGTATTTTCTATACAAACTCAGCCTTTTTATTACCATCAAAGTTAACATGCTTAGAAACAAGTAATGAAATTAAATTAAATGGCGTTAAAGGATTAAAACCATAAACAATTTCAAAAGGTGAAAATTTAGTAGCATAATGAGTTTGCTTATAGTAGACCTAGAATGATCATTGTGAATCACGAACTCTTTAGGCCTAAGGTAGTGCTACTAAGTTTCCAAGGCTCTAACCAATACATACATCTCCTTGTCATAAGTTGGATAGTTTAAGTTGTACCCACTCAACTTTTCGTTGAATCTCTATCCCAATCTCTCTCTATGTAGAGATGCTCTCTTCTTCTTTCTCTCCCACCCTCCTTTTTTCTCTCCTGACCTCTCTATCTCTTGCTAGAGGGAGCAAGAGAAAAAAAGAGAGGAGAAACATAGAATGCTAGAGAGATTGAGAGAGGTAAAAGAGAGAAAGGGAGAGAGATTGAGAGAAATATGGGGAGGGAGAGAGATGTCAAGAGTAAGAGACAGTGAGAAAGAGAATGAGAGAGAAGAAGTACGAGGAAGAGAATGAGAGTAAGAGAAGGAGGGATGGGGACGAGAGATTGGTTGATCCTTCCATCTCTCTCCCTCACAGTCTCTATCTGTCTTTATCTCTCAAGTGAGAGGGAGTTCATGAGAGGAGAAATAGAGAGAGTGGGTGAGAGAGATAGAAGTGAGGGAGACTTAGGGAGAGAAAGAGGATAGAGAGAGATATTGAGCTATAGAGAGATGATAGAAAAAAATGAGAGATAATGAGGTAGAGAGTGTGAAAGAAGAGAGATAGGGCAAGCGAGAGAAATCTCTCTTCCTCTTTCTGGGGAGTGAGAGAAAGAGAGATAGAGAGGGAGAGTAATAGTGAGGGAGAAAGAGAGAGAAAGGGAAAAAATGAATAAAGAAAGAGGGAGGTAGAGAGAGGAAGAATGTAAGTGGTAGGGAGGAATGCAATAAGAGAGAGAGAATAAGAGAAGAGGGATAACAATTGATAATTTGAGTGAGAGATAAAGATAGAGATAGAGAGGTTAGGGAGAGAAAGAGAAAAGAGTGAGAAGAGGAGCACGAGAAAGACCGAGAGAGAGTGAGAGAGAAAGATGGGGAGGGAGAGAGAGTGCAAAAGAGGGTGAGGACAACAAAGAGGGATGAGAGGGAGTGAGAGAACAAGAAATAAAGAACAATAATGTAAGAGTGAGGGAGAGTGTGTGTGAGTGATGGTATTGAGGGAGAGAGAGATCTCTCGCTAGCACTCTATCTATTTGTCTTTCTCTTACCCTCTTCTCTCACTCTTACACTCTTTTTCTCTCCCTCCCCTCTCGTATTTGATATCTCTCTACCTCCCTCTTTCTTTCTACGGAGAGAGAGACTAGAACAGAGAATGATAGAGAAGAGAGAAAAAGAGAGTGAGAGGTAGAGAGTAGTGGAAGAGAGAGAGAGTGGGAGAGACTTTGATGGTTTGAGACTAAAAAGTGATTAAGAGGAGGGGAATAGAGAGAGGGAAGAGAGAGTGGGAGAGAGAGAGGGATAGAGATAGAAACCTGAGCTAGAGAGAGGAGACAAAGAGAATTGTAAGAGAGTGAGATGATGAGAAATATATCAAGAGAGAGATAGTGAGGAAAAGACCAAGGTAGAAGAGAGTGAGAGTTAGATAGTGTGATATAGCTCTCTCCATTATCTTCTCTCATGCTTCCTCCCTCCATCTCTTTCAATATTATCTCACTCCCACTTTCTCTGTCCTACTTTCTCACTCTCTCCAACCCTCTCTCTTTACCTTCCTCTCACCTTTCCCTTCCTCTCACTATCTCTCCCTCTTTCTCTCTCCTCTATCCCTCTTCTCTCTTTAGAGAGCATTTTTGCTCATTCTTGCTTTCACTCACTCTCTCTCATTCTCCCCCCTTTCTCTCTATCACTCCCACCCTCCCTCTCCCTCCTTTCCTCTCTCTTTCTCTTCTCTCTTTCTCTTTCTTGCTCTTTTCTCACTCCCTCAATTGCTCTCACTTCACCATCTTTCTCTCTCACTCTCATTAAACTGTGAGAGAGTTGAAGGTATAGGGCCTCTCTTTCTCTCCCTCACTCTCGCTCCCTCTCATGCTCACTCTCCCACTCTTCTTTGTTTTATGTTCATTCTCTCAATATCTCCATTTCTTTCTCTCTCTAACAACCTCCCAGTCACTTGCCCTTCTCTCTCACATTCTCTCTCCCCAGCCTCCCTCTTTCTCTTTCTCTCTCCTTTTCATGATCTATATTTCTCTTGCTCTTCTCTTCTCACTTCTCTCTATCTTCTAATATCATAGCTAGAGATCAAGAGCAAAAGGGAGAGAGTAGAAAAGAAAGAGTATGGAGAGAGCAAGATTTAAGTGTGGGAGAGAGATAGTGAGTGAGAATGAGAGAGAGAATGGAAAGAGAGAGGGCGAGCAAGATATTGAGATAGAATAAAAAGTTGACTCTTTGAGAGAAAGATAAAAAGTGAATCAAGATAGGGAATCTTATCTCTATTCTCTCTCTACCCCTCTCTACCTCCCCCCCTCTCTCCCTCTATGTTGCTTTCTCTCTATCTCTTTCACACATGCTCTCTACCTCTATCCCACTCTATCTTTCTCCTTCATTCCCCCTCCCCCCTCCCTCCTACCCTCCTCCATACCTTTTAGGTCATTCTCTATCTCTCTTGCTCCACCTTAATCTCTTCTTCTTTATGTTTTTTTTTCTCTCACACTCTCTCTAAATTTCTCACTCGGTCTCCTCACTCCATTGATTTATAGACTTGTCTCCTCTCTATTTAGACGTTCTCTATTTCTTCTCTCCTCCCTCTTTCGTTCTTCATTTCTCATTATCTCCCACTAGAGAGAGAAAAAAAGAGAAGAACTCTCACTAGAGAGAAAAAAGAGAGATGAAGGATAGAGAGGTAGAGAGATAGGAGCAAGAGATAAATTGAGGAAGATAGAGAGAGTGACAAAAAGATGAGGAGGGAGAGAGAGATCCAGAGTGAAAGAGACTGAGATTGAGAGAGCGACAGAGAGGGAGTGAGAATAAGAGAGGGAGAGATGGGAGGTGTATTTTCTATCTTACCTCACTCTCTTACTTGCAATCACTCTTAAAATCTTGCTCTACTTGTTCTCTCTCTCACTCAGTCAAGCTCTCTCTCACACACTATAAAGGTAGAGAGGGAGGTAAAGAGAAAGTGAGATGCCTCATATTCTCTCTCTAGTGAGTGAGTGTCTGGGAGAGGGAGAGAGCAAGTAAGTAGAGGGAAGGAAAGAGCCTCACACTTTCTCTCTCTTGATCCCTCAATCAGTCTCTCTCTCACTATTCTCTCTTTGATCTTGCTTTTTCTTATCTCTTATCATTCTCTCTCTCCCTCAAACTATCAACCCATTTCCATCTCCTAACTCTCTCTCTCATTCTCTCTTGCTCTCTCTGCCTCTATATTTCTCCTCACTCCCTTTCTTTCCCACTCCTGATATCTCTTTCTCTCTATCTCTTATTAGAAGAGGTGGAGAGAGAAAGAGAGAGATAGGTTTGAGAGGGAGAGAGGAGAGATAGAGAAGAGAAGATTAAATAAGATATTATAAGAGATAGAGCAGGAGATAGGTAGCAGGGAGAGTTCTCTCTATATCTCTCTATCAAAGTCCTCTCACAAACTTTCTCTCACTCAGTGGAAGATGGGGAGGAAAGCTAGGAGGAAAAGTGTGAGAAAATTAGCTAGAGACACAGCTAGAGAGTAAGAGAGATGGATGGAGAGAGCATGAAAGAGGAAGATAATGTCAAGAGAATGACAGAAAAGATAAGTTTAGAGTGGGAGAGAGTTGAAGTTTGAGAGAGATAATTACAAAGAGAGAAAACAAACAAAATAAGGGAGAGAGAAGAATCTGATAAAGAGTGAGAGAGCAAGAGCGATACAGTGAGTGATAGAGGATGTGAGAGAGGATGAGCCATGGAGAGAGGAGGTATAGAGCAAGAGTGAGAGAGGATGTAGGTGAAAGAGGATGAGCGATAGAGAGAGGAGGTATAGAGCAAGAGTGAGAAAAGAGTGAGATTTAATGTGAGAGAGAGAGCGCGAGAGTTAGAGTGGGAGAATGTTAATGTTAGAGAGAAAATTAGAAAGAGAGATAGAGAACAAAAGCAAAAGAGGAGAAAGAAAGATTCAGAGAGATAATAGTGAGAACAAAAAAGTGTGAGTGAAGTTTTAAGAGAGAGAAATTGTCAGAGAGAGATAGATAAAATGAGAGAGGGAGAGGGAAGAATGGAGTTAGGGTGAGAGAGTGGAAGGAAGAGAGAAAAGGGGTGAGAGGAATGAGTGCGAGTGACAGAGAGAAAGAGAGAGGGATGTTGGAAAGATTGAAGAGAAAGAGAAGAAGAGATAGTGAGAAAACTAGAGAATGATGAGGTGGGAAAGGGAAAAAGAGAGAAAAAAGAAGAAGGGAGGGAGTTGAAAGATAGATAATGAGAGGTTAAGAAAGAGAGAAAAAAATAGAGAGAGATAGATAAAGAAAAAAGTGAGATAAGGGAGAGAGATGGACATAAAGTGCTAGTGAGAGGTAGGGAGTAAATGAGAGAGGACAAAGAGATGTGAAAGAGGGAGAGTAAAGTGAGAGAGGGAGAGAGAAATAATGAGCTCTTCCACTTTCTTATCTTCTAATTTTTTCTCATTCTTTGATGCTCTTCCTCTTCTCTCACTCTCTCTCATTCTTTCTTATTGACCATTCTCTCTCACAGTTACTATCTAACTCTAGAAGAGTGGGAGCAAGGTAATTTGAGGGAAGAAGAGGGTGAGATATATCTTCTCTTCTTATCTTCCTATCACTCTCTCTCACTCCCCCTTCCTCCCATAGTCATTTCGTCTACTCCATCTCTTTGCACCTTCTGTTGCTCTCCCTCTCAAACCTTCCCTCCCTACAAAAAAAAAGAGGAGATGAGAGAAAAAATTTCTCTCTTCTACTCTTAACTTTTTTTCTCTCTCCCTTCTCCCTCTTGCTTTCTCTCTACTCACTCTATTTTTCTCTTACTCTCTAGATATTTTTTTTATCTCTCATCTGCACTACCTCTCTCTCTCACTTTCTCCATCTATCACTCTCTATCATTCTCTGATTCTATCTTTCTTACTCTTTCTGTCATTCTATCACTCCCTGTCTCTCTTATTTTCTCTATCTCTCCTCTCTCCACGCTCCCTTTATATCTCCCTATGTTTTCTCATCTCTCTTTCTAACTGTCTTTCTCTCTCTCCTCTTTATCTCTCCCACCTTCTCTTCATCCCTCTGTCCTCTTTCACATCTCTTTATCACTCTCACGACCTCTCTTCTTCATCATTATCCCTTACTCTCTCTTCTCTCTCTATTTCTCCATTACCTTTATTACCTACTTCCATACTCTCTCTCTTTCCCCTCCCTCTCTCACTCACTACATATCGATCTTTTTCTCTCCCTCTCCCTCTCTCTCTCTCTCTATTGCACTCTCCTACTCTAAATTGTCACATTCTATCAATACCACTCTCTATCTCCTTCATTAACTTCCTCTCTCTATCTCCCTTTCCTTGTCCTTCTTTCATATTCAACCATCCCTTCTTTCCCCCCTACTCTCTTCTTTTAGTTTTCTCTCCATCTTTCTACTCTCTCTATCCTCTTCTTCTCACTTCCCTCACAGTCTCCCTCTTTGGCCCTTATCCCTCTGTCTCACCTATCCTACCTTGGAGGAGAAACTAAGAGGGAGATAAAAAAAGGATATGAGAGAGAGGTGGTGGATAGAGAGACAGAGAGATAAAGAGAGGGCAGCATACTCTCTTTCTCTTTCTCGTACCATCGATATCTTCCTCTCTCTTCCTCCAACCCTCCCTCTCTTATATTATCCTTCTATTAATTCATGCTCTCTCATCTCACTCTGTCATTATCTCTCTCACTCTCTCATCTCACTCTGTCATTATCTCTCTCACTCTCTCCCTCCTTTATTGCCTTCTCTCTTTCTCTCTCTTCATTCACACACTCTCTATCTTTCATTCCTCCATCTCAACCTCTATATTATACCATTATCTATCAATAAAGAGAGAGGGAGAGAAAAAGAGAGAGAGAATAAGAATTAAAGATAGAGAGAATGAAGAAAGTGAGAAAGAGGGTGGAAGAGATAGATGAAGGGATGGAGATTGAGAGAAAGTAGGAGAGAGAGGGGAGACATGAAGAGATTGAGTGAGAGGGAGAAAGAGATATTGAGTGAGAAGGAGAAAAGTGAGATTGGTAGAGAAAGAGAAAGAAGGAGAGTGAGAGGGAGAGAGAGCGATAAAGCAGAGAGAAGGTGGAAGGGAGAGAGATAAAGAAAAAAAGAATGAGATTGAGAGAGAATAACAAAAGAGAGAGAATAGACTCAACAAGAGAATAGAAGGCAAGTAAGATAAGTGAAAGAGAGAGAAAGAGAAAAGATGGAGGGAGATAAATAGATAAAGATGCCCTCTCAATCCATTCCTCCCTTTTTTTCTCTCGCAACATGTCTCCACTCTTTCTTCCTCACTCTTTCTCTCTTTTTATCTCTCTTTATCAATTTGTGCCGTCATCTCCTCTACCTCTCTTCTCTCTCCTACTATCAATTTCTCTTGCTCACTTTTATGTCTCTCTTTAATTCTCTCTTTCTTCCACCCTTTGTTTATTTCCTTCTCAAGAGAGAGTGAGGAAGAGAGTGAGACAAAAGCTAAAAGGAGACGGAAGAGAGATGAGAGTTTACAAGAAAAAGAAAGTGTGAGAAGGAAAGAGGTCTTAACTCTTTATCTATCCCTCCCTTTCCTTCTCTCATCTCTCTCTTCTCTTCCTATCTCTTTTTTTTGTTCCCCCTCTCTCCTCTCCCTCTTCTGCTCTTTTTTAGTCACACTCATTTTCTATTTTCTCTTTTTCCCTTTCACTTTTTTTATTATATAAAGAGAAGTGATGACATAAAGAAAGATTGGGAGAGAGTAATCTCTCTCTTAATAGCTCTCTTTCTCTCCCTCACCCTCTCTGTCTGTTTTCCCTCTATCCCTATCTCTCTCACTCTCCCTATCACTTGAGAGAGAAAGAGTGAGAGAAAAAAAGAAAGAGAGTGAGAGGGAGTCTAGATGAGAGATAGATATAAAAAAATCTAGAGAGGAAGAGAAAAACAGAGTGAGGAGACTGAAAGAGAGAGCAAGAAGGTAGAGAGCAAGAGTTATAGTAGGAGAGAGAAATTTTTTCTCTCATCTCTTCTCTTTCAATTTAGTAGGGAAGGAGAGTTTGAGAGGGAGAGAGATAGAAGAGGGTGTGGAGAGAGGGAGTAGAAGAAATGAGTAAAGAAGGAAAAAGATATCAGTAAGAGTCAGAGGAGAGAAAAGAAGAGAAGTTATATATCTCACTATATTCCTCTCCTCTCCTTCAATTTCTCTCTCTCTCTCTCTCTCAATATCCCTCCCTTCCTCTCTATTCCTCCCATTAAGTTGATCTCACTCTCCTGAGTGAAAAAGTTACAATGAGAGAGAGTGAGAGAAGAGGGAGAGAGTCAAAGAATGAGAGAGAGTGACAAGAGGATCAAAGAGGAGTTAATAACTCTTTTTTTCTTTCTCTTCTTGTCTCACTCGTTTCTTCCTCTTTCACAACTCTTTGTCCATTCTCACCCTCTCTCTCTCTCTCTCTCAACCCTCACTTTTTCTCTTCTCACTTTTTTCTCCCTCCCCTCCTCTTTTTCTTTCCCTCTCCCATCTCATCAATCTCTAGCTTTTTCACTACCTCTCACTCATTCTCCCCTATCTTTCAATCAACTCTCTCTCTCTTGCTCTATCTCTCACTCGTTCTCAGTTCTTCTTCCCCCCATCTCTCTCTCGCTTCCACTCTCTCACTCTCACTCCTTTCATTCCTTTCTTCGTCTCTCTCACTTTATCTTTCTCTCAACTAGAACTTCTCTTTCTTATAACTTCACTCACTCATTCTTGGTGTCACTATTAGCTCTCTCAATCTTTCTTTTTCTCATGTATTCTCTATTTTTTTTTCTCATCTTCTCCTCTTAATATCTGTCTCACTATCTATTTGTCCATATCTCTCAGCCCCTCTTATTCCATCTCTTTAACTTGACTTTCTCCTACTCTAACACTCACGCACTCTCTCTCTTAAAAATCAAACTCTTTTCTCACTCTTGCTCTATCCCTCCTCTCTCTAACACTAATTCTCTCTCTTCCATATATGTTTCTCATCCCCTTTACTCATCCTCTTTACTCACTCTATCACCCTTTGCATTCTTCCTCTCTCACTTCTTACACCTCAATTCTTATTACATTCTCCTCTCTCCCTCTCTCCCTTATTTTGCTTTGTTCTCTCTCTATAATTATTTTTCTCTAACCTTAACTCTCTCCCACTCCAACACTCTCTTCTTTATCACTCTCCAACCTCTATTTGCTTCCTTTATTCCCTCTCTTACCCTCTCTCTCACTCACTCTATCTCTTTATCTTTAGCTCTCTCTTTCAGTTCCCCTCCTGGCCTACCTCCCCTTTTAACTCTCTTCCACCAAGTGAGAGAGAGTGTGTGAGAGGACAATGAGAGAGAGATACAAAGAGAGCTCTCTCTTGCTACTTATCTCATGATCTCTCTTGTAATCTCTTATATTCTCTTCTCTTCTCTATCTGTATCTTTCCTCTCTTCCTCTTTGTCACACACACTCTATCAATCTATTTCTCTCTCCCCATCTTTTCTATTAAGAGTTAAAGCAAAAGAGATATCAGGAGTGGGAGAGGCAAGGGAGTAAATAGAGATAGAGAGAGTGAGAGAGAGTGTGTGTTAGAGATTAGGAGAGAGATGTGTTGATAGCTCGAGGGAGAGATTGAAAAGATAAGAGATGAGAGAACAAAAAATCAAGCAAGGGAATAGTGAGAGAGATTGATTGAGGGAGAAAAAGAGAAAAAAATGCTAATGAGAAAACTATTGAGAGAGAAAGAGTGAGAGAGGGAGATAGAATAGTGAGGAGAGCTAAAGAGTTAAGTAAGATGGAAAGAGAGATAGAGAGATAGATAGCGGGAGAGAGAGAGAATACATAGAGGGGGAGAGAGTTTATAATAGAGGAGAAAGAGAAGCATAATAGAGTGGGAAAGAGAGTGACAATAACATTCTCTCTATCTCCCTCTCTCTTCATCTATCTCGCTCTCTTTCTCTTCCTGACACTCTCTACCTGTGTCCACTCCTCTCTTTCTCACACTCTCTACCTATGTTCCTCTGTCTCTTTCCAACTCTTTTCCCTCCTCTCTCTCATTCTCTTCTCTTTCTTTCTCTCTCTCTCTCTTCTGCTCCCTCTTGTTTAACCTTTTCTCCACTCCACACTATCTCTAATTCTATTGACTGTTCTCCCTCTCTCTATCCATCTATCAACCTCCCTCTCCACCTAACCTCTCAATGTAGAAATCCTCTCTTCTTATTTCTCTCCCTCCATATTTTTTAACCTCCAATCCTATTCTTACTAGAGAGAGAAAGAAAAAAGGGAGAAACGAGAAGCAGAGAGTGTTGGGGAGAGATAGAGAGTGAGAGTGGTGAGAGAGAGAAAGGTAGAGCATGAGAGAAAGATGAGGAGAGAGATATCAAGAGTAAGAGAGTGTGAGAAAGAGAGGTTGAGATAGAAGGAGTAAGAGAAAGGGAGTGGATGTAAGAGTGGCAAGGACGGGGGGAGAAAGATCGATTGATCCCCCCATCTCTCACTCACTCTCTCTCACTGTCGGTCTATGTCTCTCAAGTGAGAGCGTTAGAGAGAGGGCAATAGAGAGATTAAGTGAAAGAAATAGAAGGGTGGGAGCATTAGAGAGAGAAAGGGAGATATAGAGAGATAACTAGTTGAGAGAGTGAAAGAAGGAGAGAGTGATAGAAAGAAGGGGAGGAGAGATATATGAGAAATGAGTGGGGAAGAGTGTGAAAGAGAGAATGAACACTGAGAGATAAAGTGATATAGCGAGGGAGAGATAGAGGGACAAAAAGATAGACAGGACTAGATGGTCTCTCTCTCTGGGGTGGAGAGAGCAAGAGAGAGTTGAGAGGGAGAGAGAGCAATTAGGAGAGAGATGGAGAGGGGGACTTAGAGGGAGTGAGAAGAGAGATTGGGAGAAAGCAGAGGAGAGAGATACAACGAGTGAGAGAGAGTGAGATAGAGCAAGAGAAAAGAAAAAAGAGAAAGGGAGAGTAAGATAATGAGAGATAGAGAGGGAAAGTGATAGTGAGGGAGAAAGAGAGAGAAAGGGCGACAGGTAGAGAAAGAAAGAGGGAGGTTGAGAGAGGTAGTTGTAAGTGGGAGGGAGGTATACAATTGGAGTGAGACAGTGACAGAAAATGGATAATGATTGAGAATGAGAGAGAGATAGTGATAGATAATGATAAAAATAGAGAGGTAAGGGAGAGAGAGAGGGAAAGAGAGAAGAGTGACAAGGGGAGCTTGAAAAAGGGAGAGAGAGTGAGAGAATGATGGGGAGAGAGAGAGAGAGAGAGAGAAAAAGAGGGAGAGTAGAAAAGATAGGAAGAGAAGGAGGGAGAGTGCTAGAAATGAAGCTAAAAAGAGTGAGTGTGAGAGAGACTGTGTGTGAGTGATGGAGAGATGGAGGGTAGTTTTGAGAGATAGATAGATATAGAGAGTAATATCACTAGCTCTCTATTTATATATCTTTCCCTCTCTTGTTATCTCTCTT
>NW_018251802.1:45394-46302 GCF_001263595.1 Phalaenopsis equestris | reverse complement strand
TTTCCCTCTCACTGTCCCTCCCTCTTTCTTTATACTGCTTCTTTTGCTCTTTCTATAACACTTTGTACCTTTAATAATCTCTCTATTTCTTTCTCTCTCTCCCTCCCCCTCTTTCTCTCACTCTCTCCTTTCACTCTCTCTACTAGTTATCTCTCATTCTTTCCCTTTTTTTCATCTCTTTAGCTATATATCTCTCTCTAATGCTCCCACCTTTCTATCTCTCTCACTTACTCTCTCTATTGTCCTCTCTCTCTAACACTCTCTCACATGGAGAGATAGACCGATAGAGTGAGTGAGTGAGAGAGATGGGGGATCAATCGACCTCTCTCCCCCACATCCCTACCACTCGTACGTCCACTCCCTTTCTCTTACTCCCTCTATCCTGCTTTATATTTCTTAATCTCTCTTACTCTTGATATCTCTCTCTCCTCATCTTTCTTTGACTCTCTACCTTTCTCTCTCACCACTCTCGCTCTCTCTATCTCTCTCCAGAACTCTATGTTTCTCATCTTTCCTTTTTTTCTTTCTCTCTCTAGTAAGAACAAGATCGAGGGAGAAAAAAGATGGAGGGAGAGAAATAAGAAGAGAGGATGTCTACATTGAGAGATTTATGGGGGGAGAGAGGGAGAACAATCAAGAGAATTAGAGAGAGGGTGGGAGAGGAAAAAAAGATAAAATAAGAGGAAGCAGAAGAGAGAAAGAGAAAGATAGAGAAGAGAGGGAGGGAGGGAGGGAGGGAGGGGAGAGGGAGGGAGGGAGAAAGGGAGAGAGGAATAGAGTTAGAGAATGTGAGAAAGAGAGAGTATTGTTGTCACTCTCTTCCCCCCGCTATTATGCTTCTCTTTCAATCGCATACTTCTCTCTGCCCCTCTATCTATTCTCTCTCTCCCTCACAATCTAACTTTTTA
>NW_018251802.1:41038-45384 GCF_001263595.1 Phalaenopsis equestris | reverse complement strand
TCTTTCCCTCTCGCTTAACACTTTATCTCTTACTATCTCTCTCCCTCTCTTGCTCTCTCTCACAATATCTTTCTCCTTAGTATTTTTTCTCTGTTGCTCCCTCAATCAATCTCTCTCTCACTCTTCCCTCGATTCATTTTCCTTTCTCTAATCTCTTATCTTTTTTCTCGCTCCCTCGAGCTATCAACACATCTCTCTCCTAGTCTCTAACACTGTATCTCTCACTCTCTCTATCTCTCTTCACTCCCTTGTTTCTCCCACTCCTGATATCTCTTCGCTTTAACTCTTAAAAGAAAAGATAGAGAGAGATAGGTTGAGAGTTTGGGAGAAAGTATGTCTGACCAAGAGGGAGAGAGGAGAGATAGAGATAGAAAAGAGAAGAGAAAATAAGATATTACAATAGAGAGCGTGAGATAAGTAGCAAGGGAGAGTTCTCTTTCTATCTCTCTCATTGTCCTCTCACACAGTCTCTCTCAATCGGTGGAAGAGAGTCAAAAGAGGAGGAAGGCCAAGAGAGGAACTGAAAGAGAGAGCTAGAGATAGAGAGATAGAGTGAGTGAGAGAGAGGGTGGGAGAGGGAATGAAGGAAGAAAATAGAGGTTGGATAAATATAAAGAAGAGAGCGTTAGAGTGGGAGAGAGTTAAGGTTAGAGAAAAATAATTACAGGGAAAGAACAAAGCAGAAGAAGGTAGAGAGAAGAATGTTATAAAAATTGTGGTGTAAAAAGTGAGAGAGGAATAACGCAAGAGTGATAGAGTAAGTAAAGAGGAAGAAAATAGAAGAACTTTTATGCAAAGGCAAATGAGATCAACAGAAAATTATTTTTAAACCAACCAATGTTTGGACTTCTATCTCAAGCTCTACTCTCCCTCTTTTCTCTCTTTCATCTCTCCCTCTCTTCCCGACTCATCCTCTTTACTCATCCTCTTTTCTAATAATGACCGCCTGCTCCATTTCTTTCTTTTTCTCATATTGTTTAGCCTTTTTATGTTGGTCACTTTTTTTCATATGATAATCATCTTGCAATCTCACTTGATCCTCGTAAACTTCCTTTGGTGTCATTGGAATAAAAGTGATAATTCTATCATTGACTACAAATGAGTATTTATTGGTGAAACCATCCTGTTTAAATCATTGGTCAATTTGTCATGGTCGACCTAGTAACAAATGGCCTACTTGAATTGGTACAACATTACACAAGACTTTATATTGATATTTTCCAATGTGAAATGAGACCAAAACCTACCTTTTCACCTTTACATCACCACTATCATTAAACCATTACAACTTGTAAGGCCGAGAATGCTTGATGGTTGACAGTCGTAGTTTTTCAACCAAAATATGCTAGCAGCATTAGTACAACTCCCTCTATCAATGATAATACTACATACCTTATTCTGTACATGACACCTATTGTGAAAATGTTTTCTCTTTGAATTCCTTCATTAAACTTGGCTTGCACACTTAAAGCCCTTCTTGTGGCTAACAATTCTTTTGTGATCACATATTCTTCACCATCAATGTCTTTTATTAATGGTATAAAGTCAATTTTTAATACTTCATTAGTATTAATCTCTCCATTATCTCCTATCACCATGATTCTTTTGTTAGGACATTGGCTGGATATGTGACCCCTGCCTTGACATTTAGAACCTTTAATGTCTCAATTTCTAGTAGTGGAAGGGTCAGTTTTACCTTGATATCCTTGGTTAGTCGTCTCTTGTCTTGGCTCAGGTTTAAACTATGCAATTGGCTTGTTCTCTTTTTTGAAATTTTGGCTTCCATGAAGAACCCACACTGCTTGACACACGTGGGGCACCCCTCCTCTTTAGTTGTTGCTCTACCTTGATGGCCACTTGTAACATTTCCTCCAACACCACATAATGTTGCATTTCCACTCTATCTTGGATTTCTGAGTTTAAACCATTTATGAACCTATACATAGTAACTTCTAGGTCCTCTTCTACACTAACCCAAATCATAGCAATCTACATATCTTGATAGTAGTTATTCACACTTTGATTACCTTGCCTAAGCTTTTGTAACTTCTGATACAACTCTCGATTGTAATGGCTTGACACAAAGCGCTTCCTCATAGCAACTATCACTTCATCCCATGCTTCTATAGGATCTTCTCGATTTCTCCTCATGGTCAACATCAATTGATCCGAACAAACAATAGCATAAATCATAAATTCAATTGCGGCCAATTTCACCTTCTTCATGTTGGAATAGTTGTGGCAGTTGAACACTAATTCCACCTTCTTCTCCCATTCAAGATAAGCTTCAGTATTTTTTTTGGGTTGAAAAGAAGGAATATGCATCTTAATACTTCCCACGCTCCATCTCTATACCAATATCTCTAGATTACTCACCATAATGCCTCTTCTCAAAAAATGAATTCCTCTCATTCTCTACATCAAATCCATCCTCATAATATTCTTCATCCTCCTCTCGGGGGAACTCTCTCCCTTTGTTTATTGGAAACATTTTGTGGCTATCTTTGTTGGATTCCTCGCTCTACTCATTAAAACCTTTCATGAATTTGCTCCAACTCAGCCCTAATCATTATTCTCTTCTCCCCCACCATTGCTTGAAATTCAAAATTAGAAATGGCTGGTTGCCTTTCCTCATTTTCAAAATTTGGATAGGATATGATTAAAGACTTAAAATGAAGTTAGTTAACGAAATATGATTAACCTTGAACTCCCAACCCACTATCTCACTGGTTTACAAAAAAGAAAAAAGATTCCTAAACCAACTATCAAATCAAATTCTTGCATACCACAATTTAATACAAATTCTGATGCTCAAATTGAGATACCTTAAGGCCTAAATCAATTTCTTGATTTTGATATCTTGAATCAAAACAAAAGAAAAGCCTAAACTTATGGAAACAATAATATCAACAAAAAAATGAATAACAAGATCATATCAAGAACTACATTTATCATGATCAATATCAAGAACAAATTATTTGAACAATAACAAGAGCAACAATGGTAAACAATAATAAGAACATGAATATGAACAAAAACAAGACAAAGTAATTTGAATAATTATTTATGAAACGAAATAACAAATTGGATTAATATTGAAAATCGGACATAAATGAATAAAATCTTATCAATTACACAAGAAAATATCCAACAAGAACATCAAATACCTAATAAGAAAATTTTGTAATCAAGAACCCGCTCTGATACCAAATGATGTAACAAGAAAACTGAGGGGAAATGCTGGCAATCACATGAGGTACATCAAACACATGAAATCATCCTAAAACTAGAGCAAACCAAGCCAAAAAATGGTTAAAACCTGGCGGTAAGAATAGATGGAGATAAATCTTGACCTAATGTTCAACGAAAACAAGAACATTGCCATGTGACCTTCACCTTTTGCTTGACATGACAAAAGAACCTTGTGCAATGGTTCACGCCACAAATAGGGTAGAAATCCATTTGGTAAGTCATGGGAGAACTCCTTGAAAGATGGTCAAGAAGTTCAGTTGGATCCTTAAGGGAAACCGTCGGAATGCAATCAATGCAAATTGTTGCCCAAGAAAAAGGCATCTCTTTCTCATTTGAATTAAAGCCTATTTATAGGCTAAGGCTTACAAGAAAATGAAGATAAAATAACTTCTATAGGAGAAGAATTAAGTAAAACTACATCAAGTTGTCATGTAAGCCATTATTAATCTGTAAGAATAAGTTAAAATAACCAACCATAATAATATGACTCCTTTTTCTTTGAGCTTGGATTAAGTTGACATATCTTCGTGGCTCTTTCTACTTAAATCACTTGACCTGTCTTGAGTCCAAGCCTACTGCACTAATCCATTAAAAGCTTCTCTAAACCTCTTTGAAGAGAATGTAGTAATTGGCCCACATGGAACCTGAATAGATTCTTCTCTTGAAGTAGTGTCATTGCTATCCATGTTATCATATGCATCAATCTTCAACCTCCCCCACTTTTTTTCTTACTTATTTCTCTCTCTTTATCTCTAACTTAAAGAGAGCAAAAGAAAGTGATGGACGAAAAGAGAGGGAGAAAGAGGAAATAAGTGAGGATGGTGGGAGAGGTAGTGAGAGCACAAGAAAAAGAAGGAGAGGAGATAAACAGATAGGTTGATAGTTTGAGAAAGAGAGAGCAAGCTATCTTCCAATCCCTCACTCCACACTATGTCTCACTTTATCTTTATCTCAATCTCTTATTGCTTCACATCTCTATCCCACTCATCACTCGCATGATCATTGTTGATATCTCTCATCTCCATCACTATCACTCTCACTATGAGAGAGGAATGAGGCTTAAGAGTGATGGAAGAGAGGGAAAGTGAGAAAAA